>NC_053022.1:308080985-308266228 GCF_003073215.2 Triticum urartu
GGCAGCGCCGAGGGGAGGGGGCTACGTAGAGATAGTAGATAGATAGATCGTGGAGGTCGTCGGGCACGTGACTGTGGAGGTGGGATCGCGGGTGAACAGCGAATGCACGCCGTCGCGCGCCTTTCCGTCGCAGCAGGGCACCGTGCGTACGGCTGCGTTTTATTGTGTGCCCCGCCCTGCCCTGCCCCGAGACTCACAATTAACTCTCGATCCGTAACCTTTCCCGGCCCGGTGGTGGTACCCGCGGTGGGAATTTACGGGCAGTTGCCTCGCCGTGGAGTCGAGGGAGGCCTTTTTTCCGGTAAAAAGTTGTGGTTCGCCGTAGGACTGATGAATCCATGCAAACAACCGGGCGACACGCGGGCGCAGGGGCTGTTTGGTTTGTGACTATGGTTGCCACATGTTGACACCTAAGGTTAGACAATTTTGATCGACTTAGAAGAGTGTTTGGTTCAAGCCTTACCTTAGGCAATATACTTTTTGCCACACTAGGGCCCTACATGACATACATTTAAAAAATGTGACAAGATTTCCTTAGGCTTGCCAACTTGTGGCTCTCATTTTGAAGAACTAACCTTAGAGCATCTCCAACAACCGCGCTAAGCGCCGCGCGCAAAAAACCTGTTTACCGCGCACGCTGCGGCTGGTTTTGCGCGCCCGCCTGCGCTAGCTCCAGCAGCCGCGCTATAATGCAGCGGGCGCGCCGCTCCAGCAGAGCGCAAAAATACAGCGCGCGCGACTCGCCGGGCATTTTGCATATATGATATTCTGGAAAAAAATGAACATGTGAAATTTGATACAAACAAGTTGATGAATAAAATTTCATGCCCACAAGTTCAAAATCATGCCCACAAGTTCATCCAACCAAGTTCAAATGCAAACTAAAGTTCAAGACATGAAAGACACATCAACCTTCATCTTCCTCGTCTTCGTCTTCGTCCTCATCTTCCGAAGACGACTCTTCCGCCTTCTAAGATGAATCTTCCTCCCTCTCCTCATCACGCATCGCATCACGCACCGCATCATGTGAAGCTCCGACGGTGTTGGCAAGATCTTCAACGGCATCTTCATGGGAATGTGTGTGAGAAGGCACATCGAAAGACATTGCACCCATGGCGGCCGGAGGTGCACCCATGCCTCCCATGAGAGAAGCAAAACTCATGCCTCCCATGGCGGCCATAGCGTCGGAGGGTGCTCCAAAGCCACCCATGCCTCCAATGGCGGCCGGAGGTGCACCCATGCCTCCCATGGCGCCCGGAGGTGCACCCATGCCTCCCATGGCGGCCAGATGTGCACCCATGCCTCCCATGGCTCCGAAGCCACCCATGCCTCCCATGGCGCCGAGGCCACCGCCACCCATGGCGCCGAGGCCACCGCCACCCATTGCACGAACCAAAGCTCTTTTTTGGATCAAGACTTCTTGTTGGGCAAGATTGACATACTCTTTTTGCGCCGCATTGAGGTTAGATGTGTCCAAGAAGAATAAGTGCTTCTCCCATTCCAACAACTTAGCTCGCTCCTCGTTGCTCACTTTCCTCTCCTCCAAAGCCACCTTTCTCTCCTCGGCCGCCACCCTTCTCTCCTCGGCCACGGCATCTTGGTTCCTTACCATTTTTCCCACCTCATTGGCTTCGACCCTTGCCTTCACAATAGCTTCCATAGCATTTTTGAGCTCATCATCTCCTTTCCTCTTATTCTTTTCGGTTTTGTCTTTCTTGCACCCATCCGGTCGTTTTGGCTTCGAGTATGAAACCGAGTTGGGTGTGGGGCTTCTCTTGCCGTCATCACTTGATGCATCATCCTCCTCATCATCATTCATCTCAATTGCTCGCTTCCGTTTGTTGCTCCAATGCAAATCCTCCAAACCATCACGCTTCTTTCATTTCTCATCATCCTTTAACACTTCATAGCAATTAGGCAAGGTAAAGACCCTGCCTTTCTTGATCTTCCCCTTCTTGGTTGTCCTTGTCTCTTCTTTGAACAAGTTTTGTGCAATGTTGTACTACAAGAAAAACAAAACAAGTTAGCACTTCGGTCACCAAAAACAAGTATGATGAACATATATGAGATGCCACTTACTCGATCATCCTCATTTGTGCCACTTGGGTTAATCTTGTCAACTGCTTTTTGTACGGCCGCCCACTTTTGACAATCCGAGTTGATTGTCGACCATCGGGACCGAAGTGATCTCTCGAAGCGGTCAATTCCACTCAACTTGTGAGCATCAAAGTGTTCTTTCATTCGCCCCCAGTACGCGTCTCTACTTTGATCACCTCCAATGGATGGATCCCTCGACACTTGCAAATAAGTATGGCATAGTAACTTGTCATCGTTGGTTGAGTAATTGCCCGCTCTTCCTTTCGACGTCTCTACAATTCCCTCACCCTCCTCGTTCACCTCAAACTCATGGTCTTCGAAATGGATGTCATTGGTTTGAGACCAATGCGAATTGTTGGACCCAACACCCATAGTGGACATGTATGCATCATCGTTGAGATTACAAAGTTTTTTGAACAATGCAAATAAGCTATCTATATGTGATGATGATGCATTGAAAAAATAAGAAGAAAAGAAAAGTTGGAATTTTTTCACCTTGGGGGCATTTCTCGAACACGTGGTGCGCGTCGGCGGCCGGCTCAACGAGTGAGCTCGCCGGCGCTTCGGTAGCCGCCGCGGCCGTCGAACACTCTGCAAGCTTCTTTCCCCTCGCCTTCGTGGTGCCGGAGCCGTCCGCCGCCTTGTTTTTCTTCGCGGATATTTTGCCCTTCTTCGTCCGCGCCGCATTGGGGACCTTCTTCGACGGTGCGGCGGCGGCACGGGACGGCGCCGGCGCGACGCTACCCGGCGCCGTGGTCATCTGCGGCGGCAAGAAGAGGCTGCGCGCGAGGCCGACGCTCGGCGGAGCTCCGGCGGTGGCGACGCCAGCGCTTACCGCGCTAGGGTTTCCGGCGGCGGCGGGGGGTCGCGACTGTACAGCGGGGTGAGCGGGGCGCCGGTGTGTGCGTCCATGGGTGGGTGGCAGGGCGCCGACGCAGGCGTGCGCGGGGCGTAGGACGAGGAGAGGAGAGAGTGCGGCGCGAGCGCTCGAGTGTGCCGCGCGCTGTAGCTGGCGGCCGAAATACGCCGCGCGGATAAGTGTTTTCAACCGCGCGCCCAACCCGTTATAGCGCGCGCCGTTTTTACGCGCCTGCTGAAGCGACCCGCCGCGTTGCGCGCGCTAAAACGGCCTAATTTGCGGCGCGGCGTTAGTTTAGCGCGGCTGTTGGAGATGCTCTTAGACAAGTGTTGCAAGAAATATATGGCAAAATGTGGCACTCCTATACCTAAAACCAAACAGCCGCTGTTTGCTAGCAGGCACGAACCGAATACTCCTTTTATAATACCGACGGGACGGATGGACGTCTGATCTACGGACAGCCCTGCACAGTGCGTACCCGCGTGGGGGGCATTGCCTGCCACCAGAGACAGAGCCAGAGACGGGAGCAATGCCGCACTGTTCGTAGCTGATGGTCCACGCACATGTGAGCCACAGTGTCATTGACTGATACCTTGCGCCTCCCGTCTCTCGTTTTCCTATTAGCACAGTGACGGCGGCATCGGCAAGCGGATCTTCCCGATCTCTACGTTAACCACGCGCGGTTTGCCGTGAAACGTCCGCAAAGTCACGTCGGAATCCAAGGCCTCTCGTCGCACCACTGCATCCCAATGGACATTTTAACATAACCTAGCTTGAAGGTGGGCCCGGCGCCTTTGTAGAGCTAGCCGAGCCGATCGTCCATCGGGCTGCCCCTTTCATCTTTTCGCGATCACCATCCTATGAGCTGCTCGCGCCAACCCGAGAAGATTAGGTCTCATCAAATGGTTGGTTTGGCCATGCCCAATCAAATCGCTTTTGCACTTGATTTTTTGCTGTACCAGCGTACATGAAAGTGAGTGACCCGCGGCCAGCACCGACAGCTTCCTCTTCTTTTCAGCGTGTCCAGTACACCAAAAACCGCAGATTATTAGGGCAATCAGCGGAAAAGGGAAGAAAAACTAGCGTGTTTTATTAAAGGGCAAAAGTCAAAGCGGGCTCGTGGCTTTCCTAAAGGCGAAAAAGCGTGTCAAGACACCGAACGAGTGAGTCACCGCTGCTTGCCGTTGCATGGTTGTTTTCTCGCAGACTATTTTTTGTTTTTATTATGAAGGGCTCAGCCGACCGACACTGCAAACAAAACCAGTAGTAGGAGTACTGTGCTCCCATTCCGTCGTGCATGGGCGGAGGTGGAGGCAGAGGATCCAATGCAGCCATGGCGGCGTGCCGGGTCGTGGAGGAGCGCACATGGATCGGGCCATGCGCGTGCACGTTGGATGCGGCGGTGGATGGGGCTGGGGCCACTCGCCAGCGTCGGACGAAGAGATCGAGGAAGATTGCCGTGGACTCGGCTCTCGCTACCGGCCGGCTGCCGGAGGAAGATGCCGGAGTACGTCCAAAAGCCGGCGTGGACAAAAAGAGATAGCTATAGGCTCGCACACCTCACCTCACCTGAAGGACCTTGTGTGTAGTGTACTAGTACTAGCTTGTTGTGATCCTGTGTAGGAGTAGGAGTAGTAGCTTGTTGCCTTGCATGCAGGCTAGGCTACCCGGCTCTGGCTCCATGCGTCCAACTGGCCGAGGAGCGCCTTGGCTTCTCCACGTTTTTTTTGCATGACGGGTTCTCAACTGTTTCTGGTGAGCACAAGGGCCGATTGGGTGTTCTTTTGCTGTTGAGGCGGTCGTGCTGCTTTTGTTTCTTGAAACACTCGTGATTTTTTTTATGTGCCGTGTCATCCCTTGCAACAACCATGTTTTTTTAGATGAAACACTCGTATTTCATTCAAGACACGGTTAAATTGCCGGTTACAGCACAGTTACATCAACAAGGTAATCTTTGAACCACACACATTGATCACCTATATAGCTAACCCTGCACCCAACGCGTCCGACACATGCGTCGGCTTGTTACAATCCCGAGGGACATAAGATACTCTAGCATGGATGAATCTCTAATCAAAAGCTCTCATTTTATCTCCTTGAAAAGTATACCCAGACGCATAGTCATATTAATCAGAGGACACGTTTTTTTGGAGAACCAAGCCACCAGTCTCAAAGATCACATTCCCAGCACCAAATTCATCAGCGAAAGTTACAGCTCTGGACAAGGCCATCGTCTTTGCATGGAGAGCCTCTCAGAGTGCACTAGCCGACTGTTGGGGATATTACTACCGGAGGTAAACCGGCCTTGGGTAGCCCGGTTGACTCTTTGAAGATTAGAAGCCCATGAACATGTAAAGATGCTGGCGCTTTACGGAGGGCCCAAAGACGAGTTACAGTATGTAAATGTAAACCGGCCCAGTCATGTAATTTCTATAGTAAGATAGAAAGAGAGAGGCCGAACCGGATACGTTTATAAACCGGCTTCGGGACTCTGTAGCCCGGCGGGCGTCAACCTATGTATATAAAACGACCCGGCCGCGGTTTAGGGACAGACAACAACAACTCGAAAGCCAGACAAAGCGGATTCGCTCCCTGGCCTTCGAAATCCTAGTGTAGGATCTAGAAGTAGATGTGTCTAGAGGGGGGTGATTAGACACTTAGTGCTAAAGTTGCAATTTTTAAGCTTTTTCCGTTTAAGTGGAGTTTAGGCACAATTTCAACACACACAATACATATCAAGCAAGCATGCAAAGAGTATATGAGCAGCGGAATGTAAAGCATGCAACTTGCAAAAATGTAAAGGGAAGGGTTTGGAGAGATCAAACGCAATTGGAGACACGGATGTTTTTCCCGTGGTTCGGATAGGTGGTGCTATCCTACATCCACGTTGATGGAGACTTCAACCCACGAAGGGTAACGGTTGCGCGAGTCCACACAGGGCTCCACCCAAGGGTAACGGTTGCGTGAGTCCACACAGGGCTCCACCCACGAAGGGTCCACGAAGAAGCAACCACCCACAAAGGGTCCACGAAGAAGCAACCTTGTCTATCCCACCATGGCCATCGCCCACGAAGGACTTGCCTCACTAGCGGTAGATCTTCACGAAGTAGGCGATCTCCTTGCCCTTACAAACTCCTTGGTTCAACTCCACGATCTTGTCGGAGGCTCCCAAGTGACACCTAGCCAATCTAGGAGACACCACTCTCCAAGAAGTAACAAATGGTGTGTAGGTAATGAACTCCTTGCTCTTGTGCTTCAAATGATAGTCTCCCCAACACTCAACTCTCTCTCATAGGATTTGGATTTGGTGGAAAGAATATTTGAGTGGAAAGCAACTTGGGAAGGCTAGAGATCAAGATTCATATGGTAGGAATGGAATGTCTTGGTCTCAACACATGAGTAGGTGGTTCTTTCTCAGAACATATGAGTTGGAATGGTGTGTGTGTTCTGACGGCTCTCTCACTTAATGAGAAGGAGGTGGAGGGGTATATATAGCCTCCACACAAAATCCAACCGTTACACAGTTTTCCAATCTCGGTGGGACCAAATCAATAAACTCGGTCGGACCGAAAATGAAAACCTAGTGACCGTTAGTGATTTCGGTGGGACCGACTGGATCAACTCGGTGGGACCGATGTGCTAGGGTTAGGGTAAATCCAAAACTCGGTTTGACCGATTACTCAAACTCGGTGGGACCGATTTGGGTAATAAGTGAAACTGAGATTTGGTCAAGCAAACTCGGTGGGACCGATTGCATATCTTGGTGGGACCGAGAATATTGCAATGGGTAACAGAGAGTTTGCAAGCCCATCTCGGTGAGACCGAGATCCCATCGGTGAGACCGAACTGATTAGGGTTTGGCAGTGGCTTATGACAAGTGAAACTCGGTGGCGCCGGATAGGAAGAATCGGTAGGACCGAGTTTGGCTTAGGGTTTAGGTCATATGTGGATATGGGAAAGTAGTTGAGGATTTTGGAGCATATCATTAAGCACATGAAGCAAGAGGCTCATTAAGCAACACCTCATGCCTCCTTGATAGTATTGGCTTTTCCTATGGACTCAATGTGATCTTGGATCACTAAAATGTAAAAGTGAAGAGTCTTGAGCTTGAAGCTTTAGCCAATTCCTTGTCCTTAGCATCTTGAAGGAGTTCCCACAACCTTTAGTCCATGCCACTCTATTGTTGAACTTATCTGAAACATCCTAGATAGAAGTGTTAGTCCAACAAGAGATATGTTGTCATCAATTATCAAAACCACCTAGGGAGCACTTGTGCTTTCAATCTCCCCCTTTTTGGTAATTGATGGCAACATACATCAAAGCTTTAGATAAAGATATAAAGAACATCAAGTAAAGCTTTGGAAGAACATGTAGCAAGCATAGGCTCCCCCTACATGTATGCACTCATGTAAATATGAAATATAGAGGCATGTGAGAGCATAACCATGACAGAGTAGGCAATGTGTTACATGTATCTTGGACATATGCATCAGAGCAAAAGATTATCAAGGAAAGTACCTTCATGCTCATGAGTCCTTCTTGCAAACAGTATGTACATAAGCAAGAACTCCTCATACTCATGATTTTGATGCATATACTTACCTTGTGGTCTTGAGTTGGCTTAGGATGGAATGAACCTGCACAAACAAGGTTAGATAACACATGTACGTCCACTAGCCAGAGCAAACAAAAGAAACCACAAGAATACCAAGACTGGGATGACATGTAGAAAGTGAGTACAAGGTACCACATTGAATTCAACATGTCCCCAAGAATAAAGATATGCAATGAATTTGACTGATTTCTTTCCCTTAGGTGTCTTGCTCCCCCTGAATCTTACATGAGATATTGGGAGAAGATAGGAAACAGAAAATCAGAGCTGAAAGATATGAATAGAACTTAATTCAAATGAGTTCATATGAACATGTCTTTCCCCCAAAAAGACATGTGGCATCTATCCTCTTGAACATCAAGCATCTGGGATCCTTAAGTATTTTCTCTCCCTGGAAATCTCTCTCTCCCCCTTAACAACATCTGGGATCCTTGAGACTTTCTCTCCCCCTTGAGGTCTCTCTCTCCCCCTTAATATTTTCTCTTATAGGTTTGGTCCTTGAGACTGTTTCTCTCCCTTGATGTGATCTCTCTCTCCTACAAGCTTTGATGTGATCTCTCTCTCCCCCTTTGACATCAATTTCCAAGAAGGTTTCTCCTGGAATCCGTCGAATAGGTTTGGTCCTTGAGATTCAGCACAAGGCAGAGGATAAAATTGTGATGCTTGTGGAGGACAAGATTCATTGAGTGGAGCTGGATCAGAAGAAATGTAGAACAAGTGGCAAACTGTTTTTCTGATTGCAAAGTCGGTGGCACCGAGTGGCATATTTCGGTGGTACCGAAAAGATTCGGTTGGACCGAAAATTGCAAGTCGGTGGAACCGAGTTTACACAAAGAAAAACACTTGTCACCTCAGCTCACTAGACAAGTAAGATCTCACAAAGATTTGCAATGAATTAGCTGAAAGATTTGCAAGGAATTTGATGCATAAATATGCAGAACAAAAATCAAAGAGAAAAGAATGAAAGGTTCTAGATGAAGTCCTTTTTTTATGTGAAAAAGAAGGAAACAACTATGCAAGAGACAAATGCAATAACTCAGAAAAGAACACAAGAGAACTTCATCTAGAATTGGGCGGTGACATAGTCACCTATGTTAGAGTATATTGACTTAGGAGTCAAGTGAGGACACTTGATCGTAGGTCATACTCATCGTTTAAGCTCAAAATGGGGTTACCATTTTTCGTTTAAGTATCTTGATGTATTCACATCTCGTTGAGTTGCTTTGACTCATGTCTTGGAGTAAAACTTCTCTAAGATGGAATGACATACCTTGGGTGGTGATGTGGTTCTTGCTCATGTAGTTGAACTTGTGTGGGTGCTCAAGGTTGATGTAGCTCATCAAGAGTTGGGAGCACCACTTGAAGTTTGAGTTCATCTACCTACATGGGTTAGTTCTTGCAAGGAAGAGCACTTGTGTATCCAAAAATGACAATCATGAAGCTTAACATAGAATTTGTCAAAGGATATGTTTGAATGGTTTTGTGCTTCCTTGTCTTCAACCACTATTGTGTAGAGTCTTGGTCTTGTAGAGATTGCTCAAGATATGAGTGAGTCGCAATCTCATGGAATTAGACTCAACCAAGCACCTACATGGGTTAGACAACATGCAAGGTGCAAATATATCCAAGACATAAGATAGTTATCATAAGAGATATATCATGGATTAGTCATAAGCTCATGTCTTGCATGTATCCAATGGAGTTTCTACTCCAAGTTCGAAGCATCAATGATGTTCAATTTTCCTCTCAACCTGCAAAACACTTTCTCATCAAGTGGTTTAGTGAATATATCCGCTAATTGCTTGTCGGTGCGAACATGCTTAAGATTGATGTCACCCTTAGCAACATGATCTCGAATGAAATGATGACGAACTTCAATATGCTTAATTCGAGAATGTTGTACAGGATTATGACCAATTTTGATAGCACTTTCATTGTCACAAAGCAGTGGAACATGTTTCACATAAATCCCGTAATCTTTAAGAGTTTGGGTCATCCAAAGTAATTGAGCACAACATGAACCAGCGGCAATGTATTCCGCTTCGGCGGTGGATAAGGATACTGAGTTTTGTTTCTTGGAAGACCAAGACACAAGAGATCTACCAAGAAATTGACAAGTACCCGAAGTGGACTTTCTATCAACCTTGTCTCCGGCATAATCCGAGTCAGAATAGCCAACAAGATCAAAAGAAGACCTCTTAGGATACCAAATGCCAAAATTTGGTGTATGGATTAAATATCTCACTATCCTTTTCACAGCCTTAAGATGACAATCTTTAGGAGCAGCTTGATATCGTGCACACATGCACACACTTAGCATAATATCGGGACGTGAAGCACATAGGTATAACAATGAACCAATCATAGAGCGATAAACCTTTTGATCAACCGGTTCACCATCTTTGGTCAAATCATTATGTCCACTAGTAGGCATGGGTGTAGACATACCTTTGCATTCTTGCATATTGAACTTCTTGAATAAGTCCTTGGTGTACTTTGTTTGAGAGACAAATGTACCTTCCTTAGTTTTCTTGATTTGCAACCCAAGAAAGAATTTGAGTTCACTCATCATAGACATCTCAAACTTCTCTGACATTAGCTTTCCAAACTTTTCACTAAAGAGAGGGTTAGTTGAACCAAATATGATATCATCAACATAAATTTGGCATACAAATAGTTCTCCATTAACCCTTCTAGTAAAAAGAGTAGAATCAATTTTACCAATTTCAAAACCACTTGTAATAAGGAACTTGGTCAAGCATTTATACCATGCTCTAGGAGCTTGTTTGAGACCATAAAGAGCTTTATGAAGTTTGTAAACATGATTTGGTTTCTTGGGATTGATAAAGCCGGGAGGTTGTTTGACATAAACTTCCTCCTCTATTTCACCATTTAGAAAAGCACTTTTAATGTCCATTTGGTACAAGGTGATATTATGGTGATTAGCATAGGCAAGTAAGATGCGAATGGACTCAAGTCTAGCAATGGGAGCATATGTCTCACCATAGTCCATAACTTCGACTTGTGTGTACCCTTGGGCGACGAGACGTGCTTTGTTGCGAACCACTTGTCCATCTTCATCTTGCTTGTTACGAAACACCCATTTGGTACCAATGATGTTGTGGTTGTTGTCGGGCTTCTCGACCAATGTCCAAACTTGGTTTCTCTCAAAATTATGTATCTCCTCATGCATAGCATTTATCCAATCTGGATCTTCCAATGCTTCTTCAACCTTCATAGGTTCAATGCTAGAGATAAATGAATAGTTTCCACAAAAGTTAGCTAAACGAGTTTTTGAGCGAGTGATTCTCCCGGTTTGTATATCATTGAGAATTTGCTCGACGGGATGATCTTTGGCAATTCTTGCTCGAACTTGTGAGAGCTTTTGCTTGGGTCTTTGTTGAGCATCTTCTTCATCTTGTTCTTCTTCTTGGCCTTCTTCATTGTTGACGTCGTCGTTCTCTTGTCGTGGTGGAGAAGGAGGTTGTTGATGTTCATCTTGACGTACTTCCTCGTTTTCTTCATCTTGGTGTGTCCCACTTGTGGATGCTTCCGTGTCGATCCTTGGTTCACCTTGTCGTGAAGTAGAAGCTTCCACTTGGACGGATGAAGTACTCTCCTTCACCTCCGTTGGACGAATTTTGCCAATGGACAAGTCTTGAATTGCTTCTGAAGGGTCTTTGTCTCCTACATCAATTGGCAATTGCTCTACTTGCGAGCCATTAGATTCATCAAACTTCACATCTACCGTCTCTTCAACCTTTCGGGTGAAATTGTTGTAGACACGGTAAGTGTGAGAGTTTGATCCATAACCAAGTAGAAAACCTTCATGAGATTTAGGAGCAAACTTTGAACGACGATGCTTATCAAGAATGTAGCACTTTGAGCTGAATACTCGAAAGTATCCGACTTGAGGCTTGTTACCGGTGAGGAGCTCGTATGCCGTCTTTCCGAGTAGCTTGTGAAGATATAAGCGATTTGTTGCGTGACAAGCTGTCTCAACCGCTTCTGCCCATAAGTGCTTTGGCGTCCTGTATTCATCAAGCATCATTCTTGCCATTTCGATGAGCGTCCGGTTCTTCCTCTCAACAACTCCATTTTGTTGAGGTGTGTACGTAGCCGAGAACTCATGTGAAATCCCTTCTTCGTCAAGAAAGGTGTCCACATTTGCGTTCTTGAACTCCGTTCCGTCGTCACTCCGAACCTTCTTGATCTTCACATCAAACTGATTTTGGGCTTTCCTAGCGAAGTTTCTGAAGATCTTCTGGACCTGCGATTTGTCATTAAGAAAGAACACCCACGTAAATCTTGAAAAATCATCAACTATAACTAGACCAAAAGAATTTCCACCGAGACTCTTGTAGGCGTTGGGACCAAAAAGATCCATGTGAAGTAGCTCTAGTGGCCTCCTCGTGGTCATGATGTTCTTCACGGGATGTCTTCCTCCAACCTGTTTACCTGCTTGACAAGCACTGCAAAGTCTATCCTTATCAAATATGACATCATTAACTCCAAGGATATGATTTCCTTTAATAAGCTTGTCAAGGTTTCTCATGCCAACGTGACCTAGTCGTCTATGCCACAACCAACCTTTTGAGGATTTAGCAACAAAGCAAGTTTTAGGTTGTGCCTTTTTAGAGAAATCGACAATGTAAAGATCACCTCTATGCATACCCGTAAAGACCATTTTATGATTGTCTCGACGAAATACTTGGCAATCTACCTCAGTAAATAGGACATTCAAACCGAAATCAGCAAGTCTAGATACTAAAAGTAAGTTGTAGCCAAGAGATTCAACGAGCATGACATTTTGAATGGAACTATCATGTGAGATGGCCACCTTACCAAGGCCAACCACTTTACCCTTTGAATTATCACCAAAGGTGACATATTTTCGAGGGCCGTTGTTTTCAGCGAGCTCACGAAACATCTCTTCATCTCTGGTCATATGATCAGTACATCCACTATCAAGAACCCATTCCTTTCCTCCTGATTCATATCCCCGAAGATTTGCCATAAGACCAAAATGTCTCATTGCATCATCAAGATCGAAGTCACTTTCATCATCATCATAATATTCATGTTCATCATGATCTTGTGACTCATCATTTCCTAGAGAGGGTAATTCATTAGATAAATGATCAAAGTGGTTACTTTTATGAATTCTTATAGCTTTGAGTATGATATCATTAATGATTCCAACATCTCCTTTAGCATGCTTAAGATTGGCAAGTTCAAAAAGACATTTACCAAAATTAGGATCACTAGAGTTCATCTTACTCAAGGTAATAGATTTATGGATAATTTCATCCAAAGTTTTCAAGGAATAATTGGGAAATCGTTCCTCAAGAAATTTCCATATGGTATAGGCACAATTATGAGTAGGCAAACTAGCAATCAAATTTTTGGGCAATCCTCTAATGATGAGCTCAATAGTTCTAAGATTGCGAATCATGTCAATATCTTCATCTAGGGTAGGATGCAAGGGATCAATATGGGGTGCACAAGGGCTAGCAATATACTTGTTCAAATGATATTGATTGAAGATTACAAGCATCTCATTTTTCCACTCATGAAAATACTCTCCCTCAAGAATAGGCACTCTATGTCTAAGACTCCCTAATGTAGACACATCCATCTTCCTCCAATGGTGATTAAACCAAGGCAATGGAGACCAATGCTCTGATACCACTTGTAGGATCTAGAAGTAGATGTGTCTAGAGGGGGTGATTAGACACTTAGTGCTAAAGTTGCAATTTTTAAGCTTTTTCGGTTTAAGTGGAGTTTAGGCACAATTTCAACACACACAATACATATCAAGCAAGCATGCAAAGAGAATATGAGCAGCGGAATGTAAAGCATGCAACTTGCAAGAATGTAAAGAGAAGGGTTTGGAGAATTCAAACGCAATTGGAGACACGGATGTTTTTCCCGTGGTTCGGATAGGTGGTGCTATCCTACATCCACGTTGATGGAGACTTCAACCCATAACGACCACAAGGGTAAGGGGTAACGGTTGCGCGAGTCCACACAGGGCTCCACCACGAAGGGTCCACGAAGAAGCAACCACCCACAAAGGGTCCACGAAGAAGCAACCTTGTCTATCCCACCATGGCCATCGCCCACACAGGACTTGCCTCACTAGCGGTAGATCTTCACGAAGTAGGCGATCTCCTTGCCCTTACAAACTCCTTGGTTCAACTCCACAAATCTTTGTCGGACTCCCAAGTGGACACCTAGCCAATCTAGGAGACACCACTCTCCAAGAAGTAACAAATGGTGTGTAGGTAATGAACTCCTTGCTCTTGTGCTTCAAATGATTAGTATCCAACACTCAACTCTCTTCTCATAGGATTTGATTTGTGGAAAGAAGATTTGAGTGGAAAGCAACTTGGGGAAGGCTAGAGATCCAAGGATTCATATGGTAGGAATTGGAATGTCTTGGTCTCCAACATGAGTAAGGTTTCTCTCAGAACATATGAGTTGGAATGGTGTGTGTGATGGCTCTCTCCTAATGAGAAGGAGGTGGAGGGGTATATATAGCCTCCACACAAAATCCAACCGTTACACAGTTTTCCAATCTTGGACCGAATCAATAAACTCGGTCGGACCGAAAATGAAAATAGTGATCGTTAGTGATTTCTGGGACTGACTGGATCAACTCGGTGGGACCGATGTGCTAGGGATAGTAAATCCAAAACTCTTTGACATTACTCAAACTGTGGGACCTTTGGGTAAAGTGAAACAGATTTGGTCAAGCAAATTCGGTGACCGATTGCATATCTCGGTGAGAGAATATTGCAATGTAACAGAGAGTTTGCAAGCCCATCTCGGTGAGAGAGATCCCATCGGTGAGACACTGATTAGGGTTTGGCAGGCTTGACAAGTGAAACTCGGTGGCGCCGGATAGGAAGAATCGGTAGGACCGAGTTTGGCTTAGTTTAGGTCATATGGATATGGGAAAGTAGGAGGATTTTGGAGCATATCATTAAGCACATGAAGCAAGAGGCTCATTAAGCAACACCTCATCCCCTCCTTGATAGTATTGGCTTTTCCTATGGACTCAATGTGATCTTGGATCACTAAAATGTAAAAGTGAAGAGTCTTGAGCTTGAAGCTTTAGCCAATCCCTTGTCCTTAGCATCTTGAAGGAGTTCCCACAACCTTTAGTCCATGCCACTCCATTGTTGAACTTATCTGAAACATGCCTAGATAGAAGTGTTAGGCCAACAAGAGGATATGTTTCATCAATTATCAAACCACTAGGGAGCACTTGTTCTTTCACCTAGCAATACCAATCACAACTAGACGTAGGCTTTTACCTTCATTGAAGGGGCCGAACTAGTATAAACTCCCGTGTTCCCTTGTCCGATTTAACCCCTAAGCTAACCCGTTGCGATGGCTCCCCAACTAAGTCCTTTCACGGGGACATCTGCCGTGACAAACCCACGACAGTTGGCGCCCACCGTGGGGCTATCGCACGATGGTTTCAAGTTCTTGAAGGGCAGCTTCGATGGACTTAAGGGATACGCTGTGGGCCGGATGACGAAGAGTCGCCGCAGAAAGCTCTACATCGACAATGCAGGATGGGGTCCCGAGGTCGATTCAATCGAATACGGGTATCGGGTCCCCTTTGGTGGGATTCACGTCTTCATCGGCAAGATTGGCGAACCGGCCCCCGAGCCGGACATCTACACCGACATCATCGAAACGGCTCGGCGTGCAAGCTCTTCGCCGGTTCAGCCCGAGGCAAGGCATGTTTTCGTAGGTGTCGTCCATGGATCAGGGCATGAGGACGGACCGGTGTCCGAAGGAGAAACCATAGTCTGCTCTGATGACGAGTCTTCTGGAGAAACCGAACCGCTTTACCAGTTGCAGGATGGCCGGATTGAGGGAGGATCCGAGGGCAACAGTATTCCGGATTCCCCCGGTCTGCCAAACCGGGCCGTCATCTTCATGGCCGGCACACAATCGACGCCCCATTCATCTACCGCCGCAGCAATGCTCTCCGGTTCAACAACGGCCACACCAGCAGGGGCAGGAAGCTCGGCGCCACCTCCGGCCCAAGTCTTATCTGATTTGTTCGACGCTCTGGCAACATTAATGTTCGCGGAGGTAGACGCAGCAGCCAGGGATCAGCACGATGCGGAGATTGCAAAGGTGAAAGATCAGATAGCCCAGGCCAAGGCAGACCTGGCAGCAGAGAACGCCAGGATGGCTACGGAGTGGGCCGAGTTGGAAGCGCAGGCTTACCGGATTAGACTGGATCAGAATGCTTCAGAGGAAGTCCTAAGAAGAAGGTACCGATCACGTCTCCCATCAGTTTATGAGCCGCAGAATCTTTTCAACACGCCAGGTGCAGGAGCTGGTAACCAACCCACACTAAACCAGGCGGGGGCGCCGGGAGCAGGAGCGCCGGTTCAGCCGCGCACGACGGACCTGCCTCACCGGAACAACGTTGTGCCATCAATGCCACCCGGGCATTATTCCAACCCGTTAGACAACATTGTGGCCGCTGCGTCATGCCTGGCGGCCCTCCCAACGGACGGCGAGTCACCAATTGCAGTGGAAGCACGCCGGGCCAGGGATCTCCTTCAGACAGCACTAAATTAACAGCAAGCATATTCACACAGCCGTGAGAGGATTCACTCCACTCCCCGCCCAAGCCAGAGTTATAGCAGACACGTGGAAGACGAACCGGCCGTGTCCAGTAGTGCACGCCGCCGAAATTCGCCACGAGGGAACAACCCGGCTGGGGGAGGTGCTAATGCGCAAGATGTTGTGGATCATGGCCGCACACGTCGAGAGGACGAGTTGACAACTCGACACGAGGCACGACAGCATACTCCGGTTCACCCCGCTGCCTCCGTGGAGCCAGGGGCGATGTTCAGTTCCTTACGGGTACCGTGTTTATCTCCTGCTTTGCGTAATGTGCGACTACCCAAGGATTTCAAGGGACCTCGTAAGGTACCAAATTATACCGCCGATTTGCAGCCAGAGGCATGGGTAGAGAGCTATGAGATGGCAATGGAGATGTTAGATGTGGACGAGGCGGTGAGTGCTAAATATTTCACCATGATGTTGGAAGGAACAGCTCGCACTTGGTTGAAGAGCTTGCCGATCAACTCTATTGGATCATGGGCCGAATTGAAGCACCGGTTTATCCAGAACTTCAAGGATACGTGTAAGCAGCCGATGTCAATTGTAGATCTGGCCGCTTGTGTCCAAGAGGAAGGGGAGTCCATGACCCATTGGGTCAAACGGGTCTTGGCGATTTTGCATTCGTCAGATCGTATCAACGCAGACACCGCGGTGTTAACGTTAGAGGGTAATTGCGGTTTCAAACCGTTGAAACAGAAGTTGGGAAGGCTCAAACGTCACTGCAATGACATGTCAACACTCATGGCTGCTTTGTTTAAATACGCTGATTCAGATAATACCAAGGATCCAGATTCAGAGGAGGACAAACCGGAGAAGGGTAAGAAGACCAGCAATGCCAAAGGCCAGCAACACAATCCGGCAGGACATGGAAACACTGGTAAGTGCAAGGCCGACAGTGGTTTGGACTTTGTCGCAAATACCAACGCGCAGGAGAATGGCCAGCGCCGTAAAGGCAAGCAGCCCCAGAGGGGTGGAGGTCCAGGCAACAATTTGGAGCGTTTGTTAAATCAGCCCTGTCCAAAGCATGGATCAAAGGAAAAACCGGCATCACATCTCTGGAAAGATTGTTATATCATGCGGGATTTCAAGAATTCCAATATGTTCCAATATGACAATGGCCCGCCTGGCGGTTCAGGAGGAGGTTTCCATGGGCCGGGTTACGGAGGCGGTGGTTCCGGTTCAGGATTTCCAAGCAGTCAAACCGAACACGTCAATCAAGGACACCAAGGCAACCAGGGAGGTTACAACCATCAGGGGAATCAGCAGCAACAGCAGTCGGGTTATCAGAGCAATCCCAAATAGCTGAACAGCGGGCAATATCATGTCTTCACTACTATTTTGTGCAAACGTTATCAGAAGCTTCACAAAAGAGTAGTCAACTCTGTTGAGCCGACAGTACCTCAGTATTTGCGCTGGTCGGAGCAACCTATTTTGTGGAGCAGAGAGGATCACCCGTCCCGGGTTGATAATCCAGGTCATTTGGCCTTGGTGGTAGCCCCTCAAGTTGGGGGATACAAGTTCACTAAAGTGCTCATGGATGGGGGAAGTAGTATCAATATTTTGTATTATGATACATTCCACCGTATGTGTTGGAAATATGCCCTAGAGGCAATAATAAATTGGTTATTATTATATTTCCTTGTTCATGATAATCGTTTATTATCCATGCTAGAATTGTATTGATAGGAAACTCAGATACATGTGTGGATACATAGACAAACACCATGTCCCTAGTAAGCCTCTAGTTGACTAGCTCGTTGATCAATAGATGGTTACGGTTTCCTGACCATGGACATTGGATGTCGTTGATAACGGGATCACATCATTAGGAGAATGATGTGATGGACAAGACACAATCCTAAGCCTAGCACAAGATCGTGTAGTTCGTATGCTAAAGCTTTTCTAATGTCAAGTATCATTTCCTTAGACCATCAGATTATGCAACTCCCGGATATCGTAGGAGTGCTTTGGGTGTGCCAAACGTCACAACGTAACTGGGTGGCTATAAAGGTACACTACAGGTATCTCCGAAAGTGTCTGTTGGGTTGGCACGAATCGAGACTGGGATTTGTCACTCTGTGTAAACGGAGAGGTATCTCTGGGCCCACTCGGTAGGACATCATCATAATGTGCACAATGTGATCAAGGAGTTGATCACGGGATGATGTGTTACGGAATGAGTAAAAGAGACTTGCCAGTAACGAGATTGAACAAGGTATCGGGATACCGACGATCGAATCTCGGGCAAGTATCGTACCGCTAGACAAAGGGAATTGTATACGGGATTGATTAAGTCCTTGACATCGTGGTTCATCCGATGAGATCATCGTGGAACATGTGGGAGACAACATGGGTATCCAGATCCCGCTGTTGGTTATTGACCGGAGAGTTATCTCGGTCATGTCTGCATGGTTCCCGAACCCGTAGGGTCTACACACTCAAGGTTCGATGACGCTAGGGTTATAGGGATTAGATATACGTGGTTACCGAATGTTGTTCGGAGTCCCGAATGAGATCCCGGACGTCACGAGGAGTTCCGGAATGGTCCGGAGGTAAAGATTTATATATGGGAAGTCCTGTTTTGGTCGCCGGAAAAGTTTCGGGTTTTATCGGTAATGTACCGGGACCACCAGGAGGGTCCCGGTGGTCCACCAAGTGGGGCCACCAGCCCCGGAGGGCTGCATGGGCCAAGTGTGGGAGGGGACCAGCCCCAGGTGGGCTGGTGCGCCCCCCCAGCAAGGCCCAAGGCGCAAGGGAGAGTGGAAGGGGGCAAACCCTAGGCTCAGATGGGCCTAAGGCCCACCTAGTGGTGCGCCCCCCTCTCTCCCCCCTTGGCCGCCCCCTAGATGGGATCTAGGGCTGGTCGCCACCCCTAGGGGTGGAAACCTAGGTGGGGGCGCAGCCCCTCCCCTCCCCCTATATATACTTGAGGTTTTGGGCTGCCAGAGACACGATTCAATCTCCTTCTTGGCGCAGCCCTACCCTTCTCCCTCCTCGTCTCTTGTGGTGCTTGGAGAAGCCCTGCTGGAGTACCACGCTCCTCCACCACCACCACGCTGTCGTGCTGCTGCTGGATGGAGTCTTCCCCAACCTCTCCTTCTCCCCTTGCTGGATCAAGGCGTAGGAGACGTCACCGGGCTGTACGTGTGTTGAACACGGAGGTGCCGTCCGTTCGGCACTAGGATCATCGGTGATTTGGATCACGACGAGTACGACTCCATCAACCCCGTTCACTTGAACGCTTCCGCTTAGCGATCTACAAGGGTATGTAGATGCACTCTCCTTCCCCTCGTAGCTAGATTACTCCATAGATTGATCTTGGTGATGCGTAGAAAATTTTAAATTTCTGCTACGTTCCCCAATAGTGGCATCAGAGCTAGGTCTATGCGTAGTTTCTGTGCACGAGTAGAACACAAAGCAGTCGTGGGCATTGATTTTGTCAATTTACTTGCCGTTACTAGTCTTATCTTGATTCGGCGGCATCGTGGGATGAAGCGGCCCGGACCGACCTTACACGTACTCTTACGTGAAACTGGTTCCACCGACTGACATGCACTAGTTGCATAAGGTGGCTAGCGGGTGTCTGTCTCTCCCACTTTAGTCAGATCGGATTCGATGAAAAGGGTCCTTATGAAGGGTAAATGGCAATTGGCATATCACGTTGTGGTTTTTGCGTAGGTAAGAAACGTTCTTGCTAGAAACCCATAGCAGCCACATAAAACATGCAAACAAAAATTAGAGGACGTCTAACTTGTTTTTGTAGGGTATGCTATATGATGTGATATGGCCAAAGGATGTGATGAATGATATATGTGATGTATGAGATGATCATGTTCTTGTAATAGGAATCACGACTTGCATGTCGATGAGTATGACAACCGGCAGGAGCCATAGGAGTTGTCTTAATTTATTTATGACCTGCGTGTCAACATAAACGTCATGTAATTACTTTACTTTATTGCTAACCATTAGCTGTAGTAGTAGAAGTAATAGTTGGGAGACAACTTCATGAAGACACGATGATGGAGATCATGATGATGGAGATCATGGTGTCATGCCGGTGACAAGATGATCATGGAGCCCCAAGATGGAGATCAAAGGAGCTATATGATATTGGCCATATCATGTCACTATTATTTGATTGCATGTGATGTTTATCATGTTTATACATCTTATTTGCTTAGAACGACGGTAGTAAATAAGATGATCCCTCATTAAAATTTCAAGAAAGTGTTCCCCCTAACTGTGCACCGTTGCGACAGTTCGTTGTTTCGAAGCACCACGTGATGATCGGGTGTGATAGATTCTTACGTTCGAATACAACAGGTGTTTGACGAGCCTAGCATGTACAGACATGGCCTCGGAACACATGCAAAACACTTAGGTTGACTTGACGAGCCTAGCATGTACAGACATGGCCTCGGAACACAAGAGACCGAAAGGTCGAGCATGAGTCGTATGGTAGATACGATCAACATGAAGATGTTCACCGATGTTGACTAGTCCATCTCACGTGATGATCGGACACGGCCTAGTTGACTCGCATCATGTAATCACTTAGATGACTAGAGGGATGTCTATCTGAGTGGGAGTTCATAAGATGAACTTAATTATCCTGAACATAGTCAAAAGGTCTTCGCAAATTATGTCGTAGCTCGCGCTTCAGTTCTACTGTTTAGATATGTTCCTAGAGAAAATTTAGTTGAAAGTTGATAGTAGCAATTATGCGGACTAGGTCCGTAAACTGAGGATTGTCCTCATTGCTTCATAGAAGGCTTATGTCCTTAATGCACCGCTCAGTGTGCTGAACCTCGAACGTCGTCTGTGGATGTTGCGAACATCTGACATACACATTTTGATAACTACGTGATAGTTCAGTTAAACGGTTTAGAGTTGAGGCACCGAAGACGTTTTGAAACATCGCGAAACATATGAGATGTTTCGAGGGCTGAAATTGGGATTTCAGGCTCGTGCCCACGTCAAGAGGTATAAGACCTCCGACGATTTTCTTAGCCTGCAAACTAAGGGAGGAAAGCTCAATTGTTGAGCTTGTGCTCAGATTGTCTGAGTACAACAATCATTTGAATCGAGTGGGAGTTGATCTTCCAGATGAGATAGTGATGTTTATCCGAAGTCATTACCACCAAGCTGCTAGAGCTTCATGATGAACTATAATATATCAGGGACATATATGATGATCCTTGAGATATTCGCGTTGTTTGACACCACAAAAGTAGAAATCAAGAAGGAGCATCAATTGTTGATGGTTGGTGAAACCACTTGTTTCAAGAAGGGCAAGGGCAAGAAGGGATACTTCATGAAACGGCAAATCAGCTGCTGCTCTAGTGAAGAAACCCAAGGTTGAACCCAAACCCAAGACTAAGTGCTTCTGTAATAAGGGGAACAGCCACTGGAGCAGAATTACCCTAGATACTTGGTAGATGAGAAGGCTGGCAAGGTTGATAGAAGTATATTGGATATACATTGTGTTAATGTGTACTTTACTAGTACTCCTAGTAGCACCATGGTATTAGATACCGGTTCGGTTGCTAAATGTTAGTAAACTCGAAATAAAAGGCTGCGGAGTAAACGGAGACTAGCTAAAGGTGAGCTGGCAATATGTGTTGGAAGTTTTTCCAAGCTTGATGTGATCAAGCATCGCACGCTCCATCTACCATCGAGATTGGTGTTTGCGTTGAGCATAGACATGATTGGATTATGTCTATCGCAATACGGTTATTCATTTAAGGAGAATAATGGTTACTCTGTTTATTTGAATAATACCTTCAATGGTCTTGCACCTAAAATGAATGGTTTATTGAATCTCGATCGTAGTGATACACATGTTCATGCCAAAAGATATAAGATAGTAATGATAGTACCACCTACTTGTGGCACTGCCACGTAAGTCATATCGGTATAAAACGCATGAAGAAGCTCCATGTTGATGGATCTTTGGGCTCACTCGTTTTGAAAAGTTTGAGACATGCGAACTATGTCTATTGGTGTATATGCATGAAGAAACTCCATGCAAATGGACCGTTTGGACTCACTTGATTTTGAATCACTTGAGACATGCAAATCATACCACATGGGCAAGATGACTGAAAGCCTCATTTTCAGTAAAATGGAACTAGAAAGCAACTTGTTGGAAGTAATACATTTTGATGTGTGCAGTCCAATGAGTGCTGAGGCATGTAGTGGATATCGTTATGTTCTTACTTCACAGATGATTTGAGTAGATGTTGAGTACATTTACTTGATGAATCACGAGTCTGAATTATTGAAAGGTTCAAGTAATTTCAGGGTGAAGTTGAAAGATCGTCGTGACAAGAGGATAAAATATCTATGATATGATCATAGAGATGAATATCTGAATTACAAGTTTGGCATAGAATTAAGACATTGTGGAAATTGTTTCACAACTAATACAGCCTGGAACACCATAGTGTGATGGTGTGTCCGAACATCATAACTGCACCCTATTGGATATGATGCATACCATGATGTCTCTTATCGAATTACCACGATAGTTTATGGGTTAGGCATTAGAGACAACCACATTCACTTTAAATAGGGCACCACGTAATTCCGATGAGATGACACTGTATGAACTATGGTTTAGAGAAACCTAAGCTGTCATTTCTTAAAAGTTTGGGGCTGCGACACTTATGTGAAAAAGTTTCAGGCTGATAAGCTCGAACCCAAAGCGGATAAATGCATCTTCATAGGACACCCAAAACAGTTGGGTATACCTCCTGTCTCAGATCCGAAAGCAATAAGGGATTGTTTCTAGAATCGGGTCCTTTCTCAAGGAAAAGTTTCTCTCGAAAGAATTGAGTGGGAGGATGGTGGAGACTTGATGAGGTTATTGAACCGTCTCTTAAACTAGTGTGTGGCAGGGCACAAGGAGTTGTTCCTGTGGCACCTACACCAATTGAAGTGGAAGCTTATGATAGTGATCATGAAACTTCAGATCAAGTCACTACCAAACCTCGTGGGATGACAAAGATGCGTACTACTTCAGAGTGGTACGTAATCCTGTCTTGGAAGTCATGTTGCTAGACAACAATGAACCTACGAGCTATGGAGAAGCGATGGTGGGCCTGGATTCCAAAATGGCTCGAGGCCATATAATCCGAGAGAGGATCCATATATGAAAACAAAGTGTAGACTTTGTAAGAACTACTTGATGGTCATAAGGCTGTTAGGTACATATGGATTTTAAAAGGAAGACGGACAATGATGGTAAGTATCACCATTAAGAAAGCTCGACTTGTCGTTAAGATGTTTTCCAACAAGTTCAAGGAGTTGACTGCGATGAGACTTTCTCACTCGTAGCGATGCTAAGAGTCTGTTGGAATTATATTACTGCATTATTTATGAAATCTTGCAGATAGGATGTCAAAACATTGTTTCCTCGACGATTTTCTTGAGGAAAGGTTGTATGTGATACAACCGGAAGGGTTTGTCAATCCTGAAAGATGCTAATAAGTATGCAAAGCTCCAGCAATCCTTCTAAGGACTGGAATAAGCATCTCGGAGTTGGAATGTATGCTTTGATGAGATGATCAAAGATTTTGGGTGTATACAAAGTTTATGAGAAACTTGTATTTCCAAAGAAGTGAGTGGGAGCACTATAGAATTTCTAATGAATATATGTTGTTGACATATTGTTGATCAGAAATGACGTAGAATTTCTGGAAAGCATATAGGGTTATTTGGAAAGTGTTTTTCAATGGAAAGCCTGGATTAAGCTACTTGAACATTGAGCATCAAGATCTATAAGGATAGATCAAAACGCTTAATGGTACTTTCAAATGAGCACATACCTTGACATGATCTTGAAGGTGTTCAAGATGGATCAGTCGAAGAAGGAGTTCTTGCCTGAGTTGTAAGGTATGAATTTAAGACTTAAAGCTCGACCACGGCAGAAGAAAGAGGAAGGACGAAGGTCGTCCCCTATGCTTTTGTCATAGGCTCTATACGGTATGCCATGCTGAGTACCGCACCTGATGTGTGCCTTGCCACATATCTGGCAAGAGGGTACAAAGGTAATCTAGGAGTAGATCACCAGATAGCGGTCTAAATTATCCTTAGAGGAGTAAGGATATATTTCTTGGTTATGAAGGTGATAAAGCGTTCGACGTAAAGAGTTACATCGATGCAAGCTTAACACCTATCCGGATAGCTCTGAGTAGAGATACCGGATACGTATAATGGAGCAACAATTTAGAATAGCTCCAAGTAGAACAGTTATTTGAAATGGCTCAAAATGTAGCGTAGTAGTTGCATCTACAAGATGACATAGAAATTTGTGAAGTACATATGGATCTGAATGTTGCAGACCCGTTGACTGAAAACTCTCTCACAAGCATAACATGATCAAACCCAGAACTCTTTGGGTGTTAGTCACATGGGGATGTGACCTTGAGTGTTAATCACATATCGATGTGAACTGGATTATTGACTCTAGTGCAAGTGGGAGACTGTTGGAAATATGCCCTAGAGGCAATAATAAATTGGTTATTATTATATTTCCTTGTTCATGATAATCGTTTATTATCCATGCTAGAATTGTATTGATAGGAAACTCAGATACATGTGTGGATACATAGACAACACCATGTCCCTAGTAAGCCTCTAGTTGACTAGCTCGTTGATCAATAGATGGTTACGGTTTCCTGACCATGGACATTGGATGTTGTTGATAACGGGATCACATCATTAGGAGAATGATGTGATGGACAAGACACAATCCTAAGCCTAGCACAAGATCGTGTAGTTCGTATGCTAAAGCTTTTCTAATGTCAAGTATCATTTCCTTAGACCATGAGATTGTGCAACTCCCGGATACCGTAGGAGTGCTTTGGGTGTGCCAAACGTCACAACGTAACTGGGTGGCTATAAAGGTACACTACAGGTATCTCCGAAAGTGTCTGTTGGGTTGGCACGAATCGAGACTGGGATTTGTCACTCTGTGTAAATGGAGAGGTATCTCTGGGCCCACTCGGTAGGAAATCATCATAATGTGCACAGTGTGATCAAGGAGTTGATCACGGGATGATGTGTTACGGAACGAGTAAAAGAGACTTGCCAGTAACGAGATTGAACAAGGTATCGGGATACCGACAATCGAATCTCGGGCAAGTATCGTACCGCTAGACAAAGGGAATTGTATACGAGATTGATTAAGTCCTTGACATCGTGGTTCATCCGATGAGATCATCGTGGAACATGTGGGAGCCAACATGGGTATCCAGATCCCACTGTTGGTTATTGACTGGAGAGTTATCTCGGTCATGTCTGCATGGTTCCTGAACCCGTAGGGTCTACACACTTAAGGTTCGATGACGCTAGGGTTATATGGAATAGATATACGTGGTTACCGAATGTTGTTCGGAGTCCCGGATGAGATCCCGGACGTCACGAGGAGTTCCGGAATGGTCCGGAGGTAAAGATTTATATATGGAATGTAACGCCCTCGATGCGGCTATAGCTCCCACGTGTCGAGGCACGACTTAGAGACATAACCGCATTGAAAGCAATGTCGTAAGTCAGACAATCATTACAACATCCCATGTAATATATAATAAAAGGGGGAGATACATAGTTGGCTTAGACTCGCCACGTCACATCAGAGTACATAAATAACATCCATCAGACAAACACTCATGGCCCAACTACGGTGCCAAAATAGAAAAGAACCCAACATGCGACAAGGTCCTGAATCGAACCCCAACTAGGCACCACTACTGATCATCAGGAAAAGACACGTAGTATCGCTGAGAGTCCTCGTCGAACTCCCACTTGAGCTCGTACTCGTCACCTGGAGCGGAATCACCTGGACCTGCATCTGGAGTTACAGTATCTATGAGCCACAGGGACTCAGCAATCTCGCACCCTTGCGATCAAGACTATTTAAGCTTATAGGAAGGGGTAAGGCAAATATATGTGGAGCTGCAGCAAGCGACTAGCATATGTGGTGGCTATCTTATTCGCAAAAGAGAGCGAGAAGAGGAGGCAAAGCGCGAGCGAAAGTCTAGAAGAACAACCTGCGCAAGCATAACTCCAACACCGTGTCCACTTCCCGGACTCCGCCGAGAAGGGGCCATCACGGTAACACACACAGTTGATACATTTTAATTAATTAAGGTTTAAGTTATCTACAACCGGACATTAACAAATTCCCATCTGCCCATAACCGCGAGCACGGCTTTCGAAAGTTCAATCCCTGCAGGGGAGTCCCAACCTAGCCCATGACAAGCTCTCACGGTCAACGAAGGAATAGACCTCCACCCGAGACACTCCGATCAGACTCGGTATCCCGGTACAACAAGACATTCCGACCAGGTTAAAACAAGTCCAGCAACACCGCCCGAATGTGCCGACAAATCCCGATAGGAGCTGCACATATCTCTTTCTCAGGGCACACTCAGATGAGCCAGACGTCGGGTAAGCCAGCCCAGAGTTGCCCCTGGTAGCCTCGGACATCGCTCAGTGGGACCAACACTCAGAGGAGCACTGGCCCGGGGGGGTTAAAATAAGATGACCCTTGAGTCTGCAGAACCCAAGGGAAAGAAAAAGGCTAGGTGGCAAATGGTAAGACCAATGTTGGGCATTGCTGGAAAAGCTTTAATCAAGACGAACTATCAAGGGGTTCCCATTATAACCCAACCGCGTAAGGAACGCAAAATCCGGGAACATAACACCGATATGACGGAAACTAGGGCGGCAAGAGTGGAACAAAACACTAGGCGAGAGGCCGAGCCTTCCACCCTTTACCAAGTATATAGATGCATTAAGATAACATAGCAATATAATGATATCCCAACAAGTAAATAAATGATGTTCCAACAAGGAACGGCCTCCAATCTTCACCTGCAACTAGCAATGCTATAAGAGGGGCTGAGCAAAGCGGTAACATAGCCAATCAACGGTTTGCTAGGACAAGGTGGGTTAGAGGTTGACATGGCAATTGGGAGGCTGACAAGAAAAAGGTAGGCATCGTAGCATTGGCATAGCAAGAGCGAGCAAACTAGCATAGCAAAGATAGTAGTGATTTCGAGGGTATGATCATCTTGCCTGCACAGTTGTCAGAGTTGACTGGATCCTCACAAGCAAACTCAACGGGCTCCTCGGTAGAGAACTCGTCTCCCGGCTCTACCCAACAAGACAAACAAGCAACAAGGATACAATCAACCACGTGCAAGACCAAGCAATATGATGAAATGATGATATGCTATGCGGGATGCGATGCGGGATGCAAAATGCAAGATGCAAGATATGACAGGAAATGCATGGACCTGGCCTCAACTTGGAATTCCTAGTGTTCCACTGGAAAGATGAGATGAAATCGCTTGAAAACGATATAAAGATCATCGGAATCGGAGTTACGGTTTGGAAATGGCACGCGTTTTAAGAATGACACCGGTCTGCGATTTACAGCAAGTAGGCATCTAAATGCAATGAGATGAACATGCTACAGCCAACCAACATGACAACAAAATACATGGCAGGGATGCACACAAGATGCTTAACAAAATACTAGCACTGAGCCACGGCCAATTCATCCATTAAGAGGTCCAAACAAGCATGGCAAAAACGCAAATGCAAAACAGATTCCAGACTTAGTGAAATTAACACTTGTCTGAAATTTCAGATCACGAAGCCCTCTTCGGAGCAGCAAAACAACATGAAACAAGACCTGATTAAGACAAGTAAGAACATTTCATGGAGCTACTCAACAACCTTAACAAAAGACCAAAAGTGACCTGGGGCCAAAAGGGTTCACAAAATATACTAACGGGCACACGAACATAGCTAAAACACAATCAGTTTCCAGACTTAGTGAAAACTGAGACATGCTGAAATATAACTCACGAAGGCATGTAAACGAGCTCGATGCACTCACCACGGTGCAAGTCATGGCAAGACAAGCATACATCCATAAAGAAGGCACAAAATTCTAGCTGGACATGGCAAGAACAATGGCATAGCCTGCACGGATCAACTACAATAACATCGGCAAAATCGCAAACGAGTTGACGATCTGCCCAGATTCACAACGAAGCAAAAGTAGAGCTTGATTGACTCAAGATAGGGTGCTCCATAATTGCAAGTAAAGACATGGATGGATAGAGCATAACATTATTAACAAAACTCCTTTACTGATCATCCTCAAAAGAGGCACGGATCACTAGAAAACAAGCTGAACATATGGCATCGTGAGATAAACAATCCCAGACTTAGTGAAAACTACCAAGTCCCTGAAAACAGATTTCCCGGGTGCCTCTCTTTGCAAGCTTGCACAAGTCACTACACACATCCTAAAAATTCATGGGTTGCACCTCTGGAAAGAAGACAAAATGCTTAACAAAACATATGAAGGACTCACAGGCATAGCATGCACACAATAATCATGGCAAAAATGACAAAAGTCTAAGATGAACTAGCAGATCTGACAATTAACTCACGAAGCCTCCTTCTAACAGCATTTTGGGCATCAAGATGAACTCAAATGAAAATGATGCAATGGAATGAAATGATGTACTCATCGATACGAACTTTTTGATATACTATATGACCAAATCGGAGCTACGGATGCAAAGTTACGGGGCCTCGAACAGAGCAACTTGGATCAAAAATTTCAAGACTTAGAGAAAAATCCACCTCGCGAAAATTAGGGTTACTGTAGCTGGATCTAGATCGGGCACTGTTCACCGGAGCGCGATCTCCGAGGATGGCCGGCGCCGGAGCCGGTGGAGCTCGCCGGCGTGAGGGGAGGAGGAGGCCGGAGCCGGAGGAGCTCGCCGGAGTGGAGGAGAGGCCGGGGCGGCGTCCCGAGGCGGGGCCGGGCGAGGCGGTGGCCGGCGGCGGCTGGGCGGCGATGGCGGGGCTCGCCGGCAACGACGACGGCTGCCGGCGATGGAGGCATGCGGCGGCGCGGGCCCACGGCGTCGGGGAAGACGGGCGGCGCGAGGCGGCGGGGGAGTGGCCCGCTCGGGCGGCGCGGGGGCCGGGCGCGGGCTCCCGCGGGCCGGCGGCGGCGGCGGCGGTTGGCGCCATGTGGCGCGTCGTGGCTGGCGGAGGCGGGCGGCGGCGGACGTGTCCGTCGGTGGCGGAGATGCTTTTTTTTAGGGTTGGACGGGGAGAGATCCGAGATCCGAAAAGGGGGGGGGCTATTTATAGGCATAAGTGGAGCTAGGAGAGTCCAAATGAGGTGCGGTTTTCGGCCACGCGATCGTGATCGAACGCTCTAGATGATGGAGCTGAGTTTGGTGGGTTTTGGGCCAAATTGGAGGGGTGTTGGGCTGCAACACACACGAGGCCTTTTCGGTCCCTCGGTTAACCGTTGGAGTATCAAACGAAGTCCAAATGATACGAAACTTGACAGGCGGTCTACCGGTAGTAAACCAAGGCCGCATGACAAGTCTTGGTCCAATCCGAAAATGTTTAATCCCCACACATGAAAGAAAGCTAGAAGTGGCCACCGGAGGAGAATGAAGCGCCGGAATGCAAAACGGACAACGGGGAAAAAGCTCGAATGCATGAGATGAACACGTATGCAAAAGCAATGCACATGATGACATGATATGAGATGCATGACAACGAAAACAACACACGGAGACAAAGACCCGAACCCGAGAAATAAATATAACTTAACACCGGAAACGGCAAGAGTTGGAGTACAAATAGGGAAAGTTACATCCGGGGTGTTACATGGAAGTCCTGTTTTGGTCACCGGAAAAGTTTCGGGTTTTATCGGTAATGTACCGGGACCACCAGGAGGGTCCTGGTGGTCCACCAAGTGGGGCCACCAGCCCCAGGTGGGCTGGTGCCCCCCCCACCAAGGCCCAAGGCGCAAGGGAGAGTGGAAGGGGGCAAACCCTAGGCTCAGATGGGCCTAAGGCCCACCTAGTGGTGCGCCCCCTCTCTCCCCACTTGGCCGCCCCCCTAGATGGGATCTAGGACTGGCCGCCACCCCTAGGGGTGGAAACCTAGGTGGGGGCGCAGCCCCTCCCCTCCCCCTATATATACTTGAGGTTTTGGGCTGCCAGAGACACGATTCAATCTCCTTGGCGCAGCCCTATCCTTCTCCCTCCTCGTCTCTTGCGGTGCTTGGCGAAGCCCTGCTGGAGTACCACGCTCCTCCACCACCACCACGCCGTCGTGCTACTGCTGGATGGAGTCTTCCCCAACCTCTCCTTCTCCCCTTGCTGGATCAAGGCGTAGGAGACGTCACCGGGCTGTACGTGTGTTGAACACGGAGGTGCCGTCCGTTCGGCACTAGGATCATCGGTGATTTGGATCACGACAAGTACGACTCCATCAACCCTGTTCACTTGAACGCTTCCGCTTAGCGATCTACAAGGGTATGTAGATGCACTCTCCTTCCCCTCGTAGCTAGATTACTCCATAGATTGATCTTGGTGATGTGTAGAAAATTTTGAATTTCTGCTACGTTCCCCAACAGTATGGGGTTGACAGATAAGGATCTTAAACTGTCGAATACGGTATTTCATGGTGTGGTGCCTGGTAAGTCTGCATATCCTATTGGTAAGATAGCTTTGGAGGTAGCTTTTGGAGATGACTACGATTCAAGGTCAGAAACAGTGACATTTGAGGTGGTGAAGATCAAAAGTCCGTACCACGCTCTGTTTGGGCGGCCGGTTTATGCTAAGTTTATGGCAAGGCCATGTTATGTTTACCTGCAGCTTAAAATGCTAGGTCATAAGGGGACTATCACAGTACACGGAAGTAGAAAGATTGCTTTGGAGTGTGAAGAAGGCGATGCGGTTTATGCTGAACATGTTTGTGCCACGGAGGAGTTAACATTCTATAAGGAGCAAGTTGATCCGGCAGACATGACCTCCTTAAAAAAGCCAACCACGGAACATGATCCATCATTGAAGTTCAAATCAGCTACAAACACTAAGATGGTTGACTTTGTCCCTCGTGATTTATCCAAACAGTTCAGCGTCAGTGCTAACCTGGATCCCAAATAGGAAAGCGCGCTCATCGAGTTCATCCGTGAGAATCGGGACATCTTTGCATGGAAACATTCTGACAGGCCAGGTGTACCGAGAGAACTCGCTGATCACACACTCAACATTGATCCGAAATTCAAACCGGTCCGACAGTTCCTCTGCCGCTTCAACGAGGAAAGGCGCAAGGCTATAGGTGAAGAGGTCGCCCGTTTGTTGGCTGCTGGGTTTATTGTTGAAGTTTTTCATCCAGAGTGGTTAGCCAATCCGGTGCTGGTTCTTAAGAAAAACGGCACTTGGCGCATGTGTGTGGACTACACAGATTTAAACAAGGCTTGCCCTGCAAACCCCTTTGCTCTCCCTCGCATTGATCAGATAATTGATGCCACGGCGGGTTGTGACCGTTTGTGTTTTTTGGATGCTTACTCTGGTTATCATCAGATCAAAATGACAGTTAAGGACCAGGAGAAGACAGCCTTTATAACTCCCTTTGAAGCCTTCTGCTATGTTTCCATGCCCTTTGGACTCAAGAGTGCCCAGGCAACTTACCAGCGATGTGTTCAGAATTGCCTTCATAAGCAAATTGGGCGCAATGTCCATGCATATGTAGATGATATTGTGGTCAAATCCAGAAAGGAGGAGACGTTGATAGATGATCTACGGGAAACTTTTGACAATCTCCGGGTCTACAAGATGATGCTCAATCCGGAGAAGTGTGTTTTTGGTGTCCCGACAGGCAAGCTCTTAGGCTTTCTGGTTTCAAACAGAGGCATTGAGGCTAATCCGGAAAAGATTGCAGCAATTACGTCCTTGGCTAAACCGGCGTGTATTAACGATGTGCAACGTCTGGCCGGCCGGATTACAGCCTTGAGCCGGTTTATCAGCCGCTTTGGAGAGAAGGCCATTCCCTTATATCAGATGCTCAAGAAAACAGGTAACTTTGTCTGGAGTAAGGCAGCTGATAAGGCGTTTGAAGATCTGAAGAAACAGCTCGTGGAACCGCCCGTACTGGCAGCACCGATCGATAAAGAGCCCTTATTATTATATGTGGTTGCTAATGCTCGGGCTGTCAGCGTAGCCATTGTGGTAGAGCGCAAAGAGCCTGGCAAAGAGTATCCGGTTCAGCCACCAGTTTATTATATCAGTGAGGTGCTCATTGAGTCAAAGCAGAGGTATCCGCATTGGCAGAAACTGGTGTATGGGGTGTTTATGGCAAGCCGAAAGCTCAAACACTATTTTCAGGGCCACCCTATCATAGTGGTTAGTTCAGCTCCTCTGGGTGACATCATTCAAAACAGAGAGGCAACTGGCCGGATTGCCAAGTGGACCATTGAGCTTGGACCCCACGGGCTTAGATATATACCCCGCACGGCGATCAAGTCCCAGGCACTCGTAGATTTCATCAACGATTGGACGGAGATACAGGCACCTGAGGAGAAACCAGATAATACATATTGGACTATTCATTTTGATGGATCCAGACAGCTAGAGGGTTCGGGGGCTGGAGTCGTATTAACTTCCCCACGAGGTGATAAGTTTTGTTATGTCCTCCGTTTAATGTTCCCTTGTACTAACAATGCAGCTGGATATGAGGCTTTACTCCACGGTCTTCGGATGGCTAAAGAGATGAATTTGAGCCGGGTTAAGTGCTTCGGCGATTCAGATCTAGTGGCTCAGCAAGTGTCTGGCACTTGGGATTCTAAGGACCCACTCATGGCTGCATATTGACGAGAGGTGGACACAGTGGCTGGTCACTTTAAAGGTTATCAGGTGGACCATATAGACCGGCGGAAGAATGAAGCGGCAGACACTTTAAGTCGTCTTGGTTCCCAACGTAAACCGGTTCCGCCCAATGTTTTTCTTGATGTGTTGCACAATTCGTCAGTCAAAATACCAACCGAAGAAGATTTGGCTGTTCCTGATCTGGAGGCTCAATTGGTGGCAGCTTTGCATGCCATACTGGATTGGACGATCCCATATCTGGATTACATGAACCGGGGCGAGTTACCAGCTGAGGAAACGTTGGCTCGACAAATAATCCGGCGTTCCAAGTCCATGACCATACTCAATGGGGAGTTACATTGTTACAGTGTTTCAGGAGCGATTCAACGATGCGTTTCTCATCAAGAAGGTTGTGAGATTTTGCGAGAAATTCATGAAGGGGATTGCGGTCATCATGCCGGTTCAAAGTCGTTGGTTGCTAAAGCTTTTCGCCACGGTTTTTACTGGTTGACGCCCATGCTGATGCGGAGGATTTAGTCAAAAGATGTGATGGATGTCAAAAATTTGCCCGCCGTGCGCACGTTCCGGCTCAAGAGTTGCGGATGATTCCAATTACGTGGTTGTTTGCCACTTGGGGGCTGGATATGGTTGGACCCTTCAAGCGCTCCAAGGACAAGAAGACCCATCTGTTAGTAGCAGTTGATAAATTCACTAAATGGGTAGAGGCAGAGCCAGTCAGCAAGTTGATGCAGCCACAACGGTTCAATTCATCAAAAAGGTGATATTCCGGTTTGGCTTTCCACATAGCATTATAACAGATAATGGCACTAACTTGTCAAAAGGAGATATGGAAGAATTCTGTCAACGTGAGCACATCCGGCTTGATCTAGCATCAGTGGCTCACCCCCAATCTAATGGTCAAGCGGAAAGGGCAAATCAAGAAATTCTGCGGGGTATCAAACCAAGGCTTATGGTTCTCTTAAAGCGGACGCCGGGTTGTTGGGTCAGGAGCTACCTTCTGTGTTATGGAGCATCAACACCACACCCAATAGATCTACGGGTTACACGCCTTTCTTCATGGTTTATGGAGCAGAGGCAGTTCTTCCTAGTGACATCCGTCACGATTCGCCTTGTGTGGCAGCTTATGTTGAAGCTGATAATGAGAAGGCACGTCAGGATTCTCTGGACCTGTTGGATGAAGAGCGGGATCTTGCAGCAGCGCGTTCGGCAATTTATCAACAAGATCTTCGATGTTATCACAGCCGCCGGGTTAAAACTAGAACCTTTCAAGAAGGTGATTTGGTGCTCCGGCTCATTCAGGATCAGACTGATATGCATAAGTTATCCCCCCTTGGAAAGGACCCTTTCTGGTCAGCAAAAATCTGCACAACGGATCCTACTACCTCATTGATGTTCGAGAGCATGAAGACTCACGTCAATCGGAGGAGGAGACAAAGCGGCCATGGAACATAGCTCTCCTTCGACCTTACTATACTTGAAGCCATAGGCTTTTTCACCTGTACATATTTATGACAGTGTATATACCATATAATAAACCGGAGCCTCCGTTATAAGCGGGGTATCTGTTCTTTCTTATATCATATGTGTGCTTTTACAAGTTAACGGTCAAAGCGGAGTCTTTGTTAAACCGGATTTAGCAACTGCATAAAGATAAATAAAATCACTAGGGGGCTTGGTCATGTTTGAACCACAGCTACACCTCTTGATAGGCTTTTCAGCCACACAATGACAAATTTGTGGAGCCAAAGAGAGTATTGTGCACTGTACAAACTCAAACATAGGCACACGCTGAGCATCGCTCACAAAGTTACTTGGGGGCTCTTTTTTGCAAAGCAACAAAGAGTTTGAAAGGACCCTCGTAATTGGCTATCAAGCCACGGCTTGGAAGCCTGGTGTATTCACCTAAAACCCCGGGTTAACCTGCCTTCATCAAGTAAGCCACTCCTATCCAGGTAATCCTGGCATGACCCATCGAACGCTTGACAAGTCAATCTTTTACAGACCCTGAACTTGTCATAGTTAAAATGGTGGTTGGTTAATTGGAGGCCCATCTTAAAAGGCTTTGTTAAATGGTTTAACTCAGAGGCCTGGCAGCCCATGAAAAGCCTTGATTTGGAGCCTGGCAGCTCGTAAAAAGCCTCGCATATTTTCCTATTTGAATTTTGTTTGTTCACAATCATAAGTATTTTTTGTTAAACCGGCATCCTTGATCCGGCTTGCTTTCCAACCACCAGCTGTTGGCTCATGATCAGTTATAAACGGGTGGTCACTGACCCGGTATGGTTTGACTAGATCACCAGTATTATGACGAAAATCCGGTAGGTATACCGGTCCGGTTTAATAGATAGACCGGCATTATGAAAGATGAGATTATCAAACATATCGGGTTGGTGTTAAACACCTTTGCTGTATGCACGTTTTCTCACTCAAGGAGGTATGTTCTGTACATTATTTTTGTACAAACACTTGATTATTCAGCTCAAGTACTATATACTTCTTGGATATTATGACATGTTTAGCAGTAAACCGCTAGACACTTTTAAGTTTTTTGTACCCATGAAGGCAAGTCATCATAGATTATGCATAAAATATATCCTGAAGGGCGGCATAGATTGTCACAAAGGGCTACGAAGCATGCTCGATGGCATGGCAGATAAACAAAGTTTCAGCTATCCTATTACATGAAGCTATAAAGCGGCTCAACAGTGCCATTGTTTTTCACAGTAGCCATATAAACCGGCGACCGGATCAAGACTCTTCCTCACGACGGTTTGATGGTTGCGGATCAGTTGGTGCACGCACTTCTTCATCCCTCCCCAGCCGCTGGAAATCAGCCGTTGACCAATCGATTCCGGTTAAGGCTCGGAATACTGCTTCTTCATGAATAAGATCAGAAGGGTTAATATCAGGGGCATAAGTGTGCTTACGAATCGGAGGCACAAGTTCTTCGACTTCATGGATCTCGGCCGGCTGTCTTTTCCCTTCTGCATCATAAAACGGTCGAAAATGGGACAAATTGGTGTCTTCAGCTAATTTGCTGGCCGCTGGCCGCATCTGTTTAGTCAACCGCCGAAGATCATCATTGTCAAAGTTTGAACCGTCTTCTTTAACACCTGGATACCCTTTAATGATATCCTCCGCTTCAAGATCTGGAATCTAGGCCTTGGCTCGAATAAGGGCAGTTAATGCTCTGGCTCTTGCAGCGGCTCTCTTCAACTCGGCAATACGCGCCGGTAACATGCCCAGCTTCTCAAGGGTTTCCTTAATCAACGTTGGCGCCGGTTTGTTATAGGCTGCTGTACTAATGGCTCGCTGAGATCCAGAGTATAGCTGCTCAACCAATGTGTATGCCGCTTTGAGCTTCATCCGCATATCTGCACCAAGATGAGTGATCCGAGTTCCTGCCAAAGATTTTGTCAACATCGTGGTCAGTTTTAAGATTCATTGCCTGATGCAACATACCTAAGCAGATACTTACCAAAGATAGCAGAGGTCATAGAGTTGATTTGGCGCTTCAAACCAGCTAGTTCTTCAGCCACCGGTTTTAGGGCTTCCTCGGCATCTACGGCTCTTTTGGTCAAACCGGCTTTTTCGGTTTCCCATGCAGCACGCTCTTGATTGAAGGATTCTTTCAATTTTTCCATTCCGGCCAGGGCCTGGGTCAGCTCCTCTTTGGCTTTTGCAGCTTCGGCTTGTTGCAACTTCACATTTTCTTGCAAGTCAGAGTTTTTGGCATCTTTGCTTCTCAGTTCAGCCTGCAACGTTGAATGTATCTTCAACAAAACAACATATATATGCACTAAGTATAAAGCATATAACAAGTTATCCACTTCATACTTGGGGGTTAATGCTTATTTGCTCTCAAATACTACCTTCTATGCAAGTCTCCAGAACAATGCAAGCATTATCCTTGACACTTGGGGGCTAATGTACTTTCGTTCTTAAGTGGCGGTATGGATTACAAGTCGGATTAACTTGCCAAGTTAAACCGACCTTTGGGGGCTATGCTACAGAATGTTATCTCATTTTTCAAACATGAGTTTTATCTATGATTGAAGACACGCCTTGGCAAGGATTAATGATGGGATGCTTAAAGTGTTGCAAAGACCCGGTTTATGATTGATAATCATAAAACGGCTCTTGGGGGCTACTTGGAATAGTATTTCAGCTATAAATCAATGTGCAAGGGAGAAGAATTTACCTCATATCGTTCTTTCATCAAATTCACCAAACCGGCTTCATAATCCCGGTTTGAGTGTAGACGGTTCAAGAAGCCAGAATGAAGCTCATCAGCGTTAAGATGAGCATAGTTGGATAAGTCGCTGCTCCATTTACCTTTATCCCTGGCAATTTGCTCTTCTTTGGCGCTATGCTGAGCCAAAATGACGGGATGACCAGGAGAACTGTGGCCTGCTCCAGTAATAATAATGTCATCGCCTTGGCCTTCAGGATTTTGGGTGGATGATGATGGAATTTCAGTATCTTTCATTGGATTAGCCCAGTTTGGTTCTGCCGGTTCAGCATCAGGGGCGCAGGCTCAGCATCTGTGGGTTCGTTAGTATGTTGGCCGTCAAGGGGCGGATCATCAAAAGTTGTTTCAGGATGGAGGCCTTCCGGTTCACCTGTTTGCTCCGGTTCAACTCTCGATTCTTCTTCTTCAGCAACAGGGTCTTCTGGCGGATTGGTGACCCGAGCTTTCTTGTTGGGTCTGGCTTTGGCCCTGCAAACAGAATAAAAAGGGTTAACATCATGTTCAAAAGATGTATGGCGCATTGAAAGGAAAGGTTTTTTGTAACTCACCCAGCCACAGTTTTCAAAGGGGGGAGTTGAGTTGCTGTCGATTCACCAGAAGAGGAAGGAGGTGTCACCTGATAATTTGAATCAGACGGATTAAGAGGCTATCTGAAATAACCTGCCTTGGGGTAAGAATGGTCAGAAGTAGGAGAGACCTCAGACCGACGCTTCCGAACCGGAGTATCAGGTAAACCGGTAGAGGTGACCTATTGGCCACTGTGCCGAGTTGTCCGGTGAGCCTCATGCTGTTGAGTCTTCAAAATAAATGTTGGATCCAAGTGAGCAAGAGGATGAGAAAAGCTTACTTTCCGGATTGTTTGGCGAGTTTTTTGTGTTGGCATAGAGTCTGAACCGGAGGAAAGGGTAATTACCTCTACGTCCTCAGCCTGACTAGCTTCGGCCTCCTGAGGAAGATCATTTTTAACAAGATGCATAAAAAGAGAGCCAAGTGAATCAAGTTCTACCTCAGCTTCTGGGTCATCAGTATCATCATCAAGCTCCATATTAATCCGGCCAGCCGTTTTCCGCTTTGACGTCCGCTTTACGGCTTTGGTCTTCGGGCGGGTTGGCTTGGCCACTTTGTCTCCAGTTGGTTTTGGAGCTTTCTCTATGGATTTCCGTTTCCAGAAGGGTCATCACCCTATACATATAAAGAAGAAGGGTTACAGCTTGTATAAGTCAAAGATATTAGAGATGAAGAGGAAGTGTAATGCTTACAGCAGGCGGTTTGTTCTTGGTGTAGAAGGGACTCTGACCGGTTTGACTACAGACCAGTTCCGATTCATTCAGAATCTTCTTTACACCTTCAGTAACTTCTTCCTCAGATAATTGGATGTTGTAGTGGCGTTGAGGATCGTCAACCTCACCGGTATATTCGCACATTAAACCGGGACGCCGGCTTAGCGGCAAGATACTCCAGGATATCCAACAGCGTACAAAATCTACACCTGTTAAACCGTTTGCCATAAAAGTCCGGAGTTTGGCGATTTGAGGAGCATATTTTGCCCTTTCTGAGGAGCTCAGGCGTTGTGGCATTGGGTGAGTATTGGATAATCTATGATCTCGGAAGCCGGGGAGGGGATTCTCATCTTCAGGCGAAGTGTCTCTGCAATAGAACCATGTTTGGTTACATTCCTTTGGGTGGCTATGGTGTTTGGCATGAGGAAATTCCACTTCTTTCCGCTTTTGAATCGAAACACCACCAAGCTCTGTATTTGGGCCATTCACAAACTCTGTGCGCTGGTTTAAGTGAAAGAAATCCCGGAACAATTCTTCAGTTGATTCTTCCTGTAAATAGGCTTCACAGAAGACTTGGAAATTGCATAAGTTGGAGACTGAATTAGGACCGATATCTTGTGGATGCAGTTGGAAGCTGGCAAGCACATCTCGATAAAATTTGGACCCTGGTGGTTTGAAACCACGGCTTATATGGTCAACAAAGATTACCACTTCGCCTTGTCTTGGGGTTGGAGGATTCTCAGTTCCTGGGGCTCGCCATTTGATCTCCGTTTTCTTAGGCAGAGAGCCGATGCTAACCATCTCATCCAGTTGAGCCTCAGTAACCCGGGAACGAGCCCAGTTGCAGGTAGTGAACTGTTTGGCCATTGCAAAGCGAACAAACTGAAAATGAAAGGCCGATTTATAAATTATGCATGATCATACACAAGAGACAAGGGAGTAAGAAATGTACTAATATAATAAATGGTACAACCCGGAGACTAGTATGATGAGAAAGAAGGTAATGCTGGCGCAGGATTGATCAGACACTGTTAAACCGGAGCGTAATTATGAAGGTAACATGCTCTTCCGGTTTATCAGAGGGCTAATGGCATAGACTATTTATACAATATCAAATCGCTTATATTGGTGCGAGGAGAAACATATTTCACAGTGATATAAAATTTTCGGATCTAGAGATAAGACAGAAAAGCAAAAGTAATTGGATCTGGAAGGGGTGCAGAACTGAAGCAATTTTTGACAGATAGATCAGTTCTTTGCGCATAAAGATTTGTGATGATCATGGTAGGTAAGCTACGGTAAGAGATGTATCAAGCATGAAGTGTCCATCTATTAAAGGAAGAACATGGAAGAATAACACTGATGAACTTCAGAAGAACTGCGAGGAAATATCGAAACCCTAGAACAGATCTATGGTGAAAAAAGCAGAGAACTTACCGGAGTTAGTGAGGAAGCGGAAGGGCGCCAAAGTTCTCTGGTGCGTTCAGGGCGATGCAGCGGCCGAGGTTGGAGCAGAAACGACGGTCGACGGTGGCGGCGAAGTTCTAGAGGCTGAGCGGCGCGAGGAAGACGATGCGAAGAGGCACGGGGGGAAACGGTGAAAATGACCCGTCGGTCCTATTTATAAGGCGAAGTGAAAAATGGCAAGTGCGGGAGTTGAGGAGTCCGAAAAATGGATAAGTTAATAAAGGTGTCGCCTCGACAAATGGATATATATTAAATGAAGGAAATCTCCATATCAACGGATGGATGATGTCATGACGGTTTATCGTAATTTTGAAGTATGACGTCACGGCGGTTTACAAGATCAAAAATGAAGACAAGAGAGAAGATTTTTTCTAAAGTGTGGAAGATTGACATGAACAAGTTCAAACCAATCTGGGGCCTAATGTTGGGGATATTACTACCGGAGGTAAACCGTCCTTGGGTAGCCGGGTTCACTCTTTAAAGATTAGAAGCCCATGAAGATGTAAAGATGCTGGCGCTTTACGGAGGGCCCAAAGGCGAGTTACAGTATGTAAATGTAAACCGGCCCAGTCATGTAACTTGTATAGTAAGATAGAAAGAGAGAGGCCGAACCGGATACGTTTATAAACCGGCTTCGGGACTCTGTAGCCCGGCGGGCGTCAACCTATATATATAAAGGGACGACCCGGGCGCGGTTTAGGGACAGACAACAACAACTCGAAAGCCAGACAAAGCGGATTCGCTCCCTGGCCTTCGAAATCCTAGCAATACCAATCACAACTAGACGTAGGCTTTTACCTTCATTGAAGGGTCCGAACTAGTATAAACTCCCGTGTTCCCTTGTCTGGTTTAACCCCTTTAAGCTAACCCGTTGCGATGGCTCCACAACTAAGTCCTTTCACGGGGACATCTGCCGTGACAAACCCACGACACCGACCAAGCTGCTGCAAACTGAATTTCACCGTTTGAGTTTTGATAGATAAAACCCCAATCTCCCTATCATGTCTCTGCATGGAAGGCTCCGTCAGTGTTTATTTTCACTAGGTATGAATATGTGTCTTCCATTGATGCATGTGATCTGTCAAGCAATCTGTTTGGGTGTTAGTAATTCAGAACCTTTGTTTACATGGCGCCTTACAACAAATTGAAATTCGTCTGTACTCAGTCTATGCTCTCTGTGTTTGCCTCGATTCCGCTCCGTCCACCAGGACCATAATGGTGCAATCGTCATTAGTTTCTGCTCCTCTAGTAGTTTTAGCATGACGTGGACAACTTGTTTTGCCGAATTCAGACCGCCAAGCTTCAGTCTAACCTCTTCTAGTAGTAAATCTCTCTAGTGTTGTTTCACAAACATACGCTGCAGAAAAAGATGTCCACCATCCTCAAAGTACCATCCACATATGGCACATATAGTGTCGAGTTTGATCCCCTTCCTACTTATGTTCATGTACATGGGATGGATGTTGTGGCCAAGTCTCCAAAGGAAGTGGCGCACCTTTGGTGGGCATCTGGTACTCCAAATTTCCTGAAGCATGTCTACATCTATCCCGTCAGGTAATGAACTTTGTCCTATTGTCGACGCACTTCTCTTTTCAGCATATTAACATGAACCTTGTATGCTGATTTTACAGAAAAAAGGCCCTTATAATCAAAATGCCATGCTAAGAAGTTTCCTGCTTGGTCACAAATGGGGATGCTCATGATGGTCGGGACATCATCCGAATGGAAGCAACTCTATACTAGCTCAGGATTCCAAGTGCCAGTCCCAGGATTAATGAGTTCTGATACCCGAGTAAGTGTCATCTGGCCTTGATGAGATATTGGACGTCGCGTGATACCTTTTGGGATCTAAGGAACTTCCCAGATTCTGACATTAGTGCCATCACCGACGCGCCATATGAGCCCCTCATTGAGTACCTTTATTCCTTTTAAAATGCTTCTCCAAACATAGCTTATACCCTTAGTTGGTTCAGCTCTTAGAATGTCACCATCAGGGAAGTACTTTGCTTGAAGAACTTGTGCGCACAGGGATTCATGGGAATGGATGAGCTGCCAGCATTGCTTCGCTAGTAGTGCCATGTTGAACGAATGAAGGTCTCTAAAGCTAGACCCCCTTCCCTCTTCGTTCGGTAACATCATTTTCCCCAGCTAACCCAATGCATCTTATTCTCACCGTCCTGCCTGTTCCACTAATAGTGACAGATGATTTGGGCTGATTTCACCACAAAGGCCCTTGGTGAGGTCAAAACATGACATGGCATAGGTTTGGTACCTCCTGGGCTACCACCTTAACATAAACCTCTTCCCTGCCATGGATAAGCACTGGTCCATACCCCCTGAAGACGGACAACAATACTATCTTTTGCATACTACAAACACTTATTTCTTAACTTGCCTATGTAAGTTGGATGTCCAAGATACTTTCCACCATTTGCTTCGGTTCCTGAGTGAAGCTTCCGCATGATCAGATTTTTGAAACTTTGACTAGCATTGCTAAAGAGGACCGAAGATTTCTCTCTATTGATCATTTGACCCGAGCACTCCTCATAGGCTTGTAGGATAGCATTAACTGTTTATGCACCATGGATAGAAGCTTCCATAACCAGCAGCGAGTCATCGGCGAACAACAGGTGGTTCACCCTTGGAGCGATCGGTGCTAATTTCACGCCACAGATACGTCTTCCCTGTCTGCCTTGTTTAATAACTCGGAAAAAACCCTCAACGCACAGGAGGAAAAGATATGGCAAAATTGGATCACCTTGTCTTACTCCACGCCCCAGAGTGACCACATTTGTTATGTCTCTATTACGAAATATACAAGACACCGTAGTGACACACTTCATCACAAGTTGTACAAAACAATCAGCAAAGCCCAAACGTGTCATCATGCCTGAGAGGAAGGGCCATTCCACCTTGTCGTAGGCCTTACTCATATCCAGTTTCAATGCCATGTAGACATCCTTCCCCCATCTTTTCCTTCTCATAAAATGCGCCATTTCATACGCTAAGATGGTGTTGTCTGATATGAGTCTCCCAGGGACAAATGCACTTTGATATGTAGCCACATTTTATTCGCAACGAAAATGGTTGCATATTAGCACAATCTAGAAATAGGGTCTTGAATCGTGACCCCTATGCGTTAATTGCACAATGTTTGCCGGTAGTCTATGAGCACAAAAGAGTAACCCGATTATAGCTAGAGTAAAATCATGCAAAACCATAATCAATACATGTGTGTCACGTCCACCCACAACAGAACATAGACACTCGGGCTGACTTGGCCACCATCGAAGACTTGACTCACCATGAAGGACATCCCATGAATGCATTATAGTAACATTATCATCAACATTCATCGCTTGCGAAAAGGTCCTACAAACATCAATCACCATGAACCAAGAGAGAGAGAGAGAGAGACTTCCCAATTACACACCTTGTGGAGACAAAACCCATCGCGGCGATCGGAGGTCACAATGCTCCAGTAACTCCTTTTGTGAGGCATCCTTGTAATCCATCGAACCTACATGGTGACTTCACTGCTACGCAATAAAAAATACACAACCTCCACAACACATGATGGACAGTCGATGACAATGGCCATGAATCGAACAAAGTTTGGTCGCCACCATCATCATAGGCACACGAGACTCGATGCCGACAGATCCAGGGTAGCCTCCCTATCACCCACACGAACAAGTTAAAGACCAACCATCTTGCTATAAGAAGGTACTCCAAAGCAATGCATCAAAAAAGGGCATCAACACAAGCAACATAATTGTTATTCGATCTAGGAAAACCAAGAGAGCCTCACTATGAGGGTTGTGAGGAATTGAGGTAGTCCTTGGTAAAAATCCTATTTCGACTTGAACCTTCAGTAGCAACTCGCTACCGTGACATCATAGCTTGGATCTATTGATCGATGAATTTTAGGCATCGCTAGTGATAAGCATTGCATCAACGAGAGGGCGATGGGCAATTGCACATAGGAGGCTTGCGATAGATATTGGCTAGGGTACTTATTGATTTGTTGATGCTAATATATTGGAAGATGCATGTATCACTCGCTCCATCCCATGCATCTTCCAATACGTCAGAAGTGGCTGCTTGCGTGTCGGGCGATATGCCCGTACGTCGTTAATCTATAAAGCTTTGCTTTTCTTTAAAAAAAAAAGAAGATGCATGTATATGCATGATTTTGCCATTCAGTAGCAACACGCTACAGTGACATCATAGGTTTCGTGGAGTTTAGTTGAAAAATTTAATGATTCCACATATACAACGACATCACATATAATTTCATCCTTTTGTTTCTATGAAGACAAACCCAACGTGTTATTCACCAACACACCACTTGGGCATCCATTTGAATCCAACCAAAAACATTTGTGGAAACACCCGCGACGTCTTTCTCACGGGTTTATTAAAACATACGCAAAAACAGGCGGTTCCATAATTCAGGTTCCATGAGACGTGCACCAGCGAAAGCAAGATCGCACCGTCTGCCTCACGGTTTCACATCAACATCGACAACCCTCTTTCTTCTAAAAAACCAAACAAACATCGACAACACTCCAACACGCACCTCACCTCACTAACCCGTTTGCTAAACCAGCAAAGAAGCTGAATTAGTGGTAGGTCTCAAGTAAGTCGCTCACACGTCCACGCTTATTTCACAGAAGCAGAAGAAGAAGAATTGCCTTCGGCAGGTCCACCCAGTGACACAGCCCAGCACGGCCCAGAGGGTCAGTGTGATCGGTCTCCTCCCTGCCGGCGCACCGCAGCTGTGAAGCTCAAGCAATGGCAGCTCCAGATTTTTTATCCGTCGCCATCCTCCCACCTCGCTCTAGCTAAATAAATCTCCATTGCCCTTTTCCCCAAATCAATTGACCACCATTTTATAGACTCCGAACCTTCTCTCTCCCACCTCCTCTCTCTTTCTTTCTCTCTCTCCCCCCCCCCCTCTCTCTAGCGCCTAAACCCCCAAATCAGAGAGAGAGCAAAGCAGAGCTGTAGTGTGTGCGTGTGTGTGAGAGAGAGCTCGGCTGGGTTCCTTTCTCTCACTAGATCTGTCCACTGGTGGTGTGCCCCTGCCTTGCCTTTGCCCAAAGCCGCCCCTGCCCCGGCCTTCTTGCTTGCCTGCGCTGCGGTGTCACCCACTGGCCACTCCCTCCCTCCCTCCCACTCTCTATGCGTGCTCCGCCCCTGCCTCCATGTGCTGCTCTCGCCGCTCCAACTAACCACCACCCGCACCGCACCGCAATGCCAAGCCTGGCGTCACTGGATTCGCGCGCACGGCATTGCAATGCCGCTGCCGATCGAGGCGTGACGGACTAGCCGGCCGGCCGAGAGGAGCAAGCAAGATTTCGTCTGGTTCTGTTGGGGGGCGGTTGGCTGCTTGCTTGGCTGATTCCTCTCGGGCGCAGCACCCGCCGCCGCCGGCATGTTCAAGTCGGCGAGGTGGCGCGGCGCCGGCAAGGCCAAGGCCGTGTTCAAGCTGCAGTTCCACGCCACCCAGGCACGCCACGATCCCCCGCTCGCTCTGGAGGAAGCAGAGTCTTTTGGTTTCGGTTCTTGGTTTTCGCGTTCGATTTGAGGCGTGACGGACGGAGCGCGCGTGTTCCTGCAGGTGCCGGAGCTGGGGTGGGAGTCCATGATGGTGGTGGTGACGCCGCAGGACGTCGGCCGGCCCACGGCGCGGACGGAGCGCGCGGAGGTCGCCGACGGCGCCTGCCGCTGGCCCGCACCGATCTTCGAGGCCACCAAGCTCCCCTCCGGCAAGGCGGCCGCCGGCGACAAGATCTACCAGTTCCTCGTCTACGAGACCGTAAGCGGCCCCGCATTAATCATCAATCGAAAGCGACCGCGCTCGATTTGTTCTGACTCGGCAATGCCGTGCAGGGGTCGGCCAAGGCGGCGCTGCTCGGGGAGGCGACGGTGAACATGGCCGACTACGCGGAGGCGTTCAAGCCGTCGGCGGTGACGCTCCTCCTCAAGGGCAGCCCCGCGCCCGGCGCGCTGCTGCACGTGAGCACCCATCCCCCCACCTCTTTAAAAAGCTTGCGGCGTTTTCCTGTGACCTGTGACGGCGACGCGCTCGCGGCTCCTGATTTTGATGGTTGCTGCTGCTGTTTCCTGTGACAGGTGACCATCCAGCGGGTGGTGGGTGGTGCCGGCGGTGGGTGCGGTGACGACGGGAGGTAGGTCGCCTTGCGTCGCGTTGGTTGGGGATTAGTTTAGACACATCCGCTGCATCCTGGTTTGAGCTTTAAGAGATCATCTCGTCTCATCTCATCTCACATCAACCAGATTCACTTAGACATTTGCTGCTAGCTGCATTGTGGCTGTTTGCACTTTGAGGGTTGTGCCTGTGCCTGTGCCTGTTGCATTTCGGTGTGTGCCTCAGGCATGGTGCATTTGCTTTGATTCACGCGTTCATTATGTAATTGGTTACTGATTCTTGCTCTTCGCTGCGACAGTGAGAACGGCGACACGGCAAAGTCTTCTCCACGGAGGACGCTGCAGAGCCAGCTGAGCCGGTGCGAGGACGAGGAAGCCGAGAAGGCGAGGTCGCTTGCTGCCGATTCGATGAGCCCTGTGCATGTAAGTAACCAGTGAGGCCTAGTGGGGAAGAGTCCTTGAGAGCTTTCCTTTTTTGATCCATCATCATTGCATTGCTTTGTTTCATTTCTGTTGATGGCCAAGAAAGAGAGCTTTTGGCATGCTAAGCATATTGCAAAGAAAAAGGGAAGCTACGTTTGTTTGGTTGATCATTTCTGGGGACACATTTGCTGTGTGACACTTTTTGTTTGAGATCTGAATTTCTCTATCCTGTAGTGAAGGGGGAGAATTTAGAACTGAACAATGCATGCACTAGATCATCTTTCCCTATGTTCATCAGATAGTAACTGATAGCTTTCTTGTACAGGATGGATTGGTGATAAGCAAACCACCAGGGATGAGGTTTCCCTTGAGAAGAAATATGCCGGCATCTGTTGAGCCAGCCAGCCACCTCCACAATGCCAATGGCTTTGACGCCGTTTCGTTGTCGGGTTCAGATGGGAGCTCAGGAAGATTCACTCCCAAAACCAGTGCCAACATGCATAGCACATTTCTTCAGGATGCGACCAATGTCCTCTCGCCTTTTGCCAACAATGCTACCTCGAGAAACCCGTTGAGCTCTGGTGACTGGTCAGGAAGCTCAGCTCCTGATGCTAGCACTGATGGGTCGACGAGCAACTCGGGTGAGACGGGGTTGAGAGGTGCAGAGGATGATGTAGAGAAGCTGAGAAGTGAGATAGGGACTTTGACACGTAAACTGGATGTCTCAGACATGGAGTTGCAGACACTCAGAAAGCAAATTGTGAAAGAGAGCAGGCGAGGGCAAGATCTTTCCAAGGAAATGAGTAGCTTGAGGGATGAGAGGGATGCACTCAGAAGAGAATGTGAAGGCCTTAGAGGGATGAAGAAGACGATCCATGATGCAAATGGATCAGGTAAACGGTTGTCAGACGGGGAAGATCCCTGGTCTCAGGTTGAGGAGCTGAAGCAAGAGCTGGGCCATGAGAAGAACTTAAACGCAGATCTACGTGTACAGCTACAGAAAATGCAGGAATCCAACTCTGAGCTGCTTCTGGCTGTGAAGGATCTCGATGAAATGCTGGAGCAAAAGAACAGAGATATGTCCATTTTGCAAGAAGAAACAGTAGAGGATCCCCAGGAGGCACAATATGAGCATGCACTGTCAAATGTGCACAGTGCTGGACACAAGATGGACATGTCTGAAACAAGCTCGTACCAAGAGAAGGAGGACGAGCTTATGCTGGATGCATTGGTGAAGAAGAGTGACGGCATCACTAGTTCGGAACTACAAGAGAAGATTCTTGAACTGAGCGATGAAATCGAGCTGTACAAGAAAGACCGTGAGGATCTTGAGATGCAAATGGAGCAGCTTGCACTTGATTATGAGATTCTGAAGCAAGAGAACCATGACATCTCTTCGAGGCTTGAACAAACACAACTGAGAGAGCAGCTAAGGATGCAGTATGAGTGTTCAGCACATTTGTCTATAATAAGTGATCTTGAGGCCAATGTCGAGAATCTGGAGAATGAACTCCAGGAACAATCTCAAAGATTAGAGGCTGATATAGCAGAAGTACTGGCTGCCAAGGTTGAGCAAGAGCAGAGGGCCATAAAGGCCGAGGAGTCTCTGAGGAAGGCGCGGTGGAACAATGCTACCACTGCCGAGCGACTTCAGGAGGAATTCAAGAGTCTATCTTCACAAGTATCTTCTGCTTTCAGTGCCAATGAACGGCTGCTTGTGCAAGCAAGAAAAGAGGCTGCAGAACTACAGCTGCAGAAGAGCCAGTTGGAAGAGCTACTGCAGAAGGCCCACGAAGATGCCGCATCAGTCCAAGAACAACACCGGGTGAAGATTCAGCAGTTACTTACCCTAGTGGATTTCAAGTCAAATGAGATAGATAGGCTAGTGGTGGAGCTCAAGAGCAAGAGCGACGAGTTCGAGAACCAGAAGAGAAGTGATGAGTCAAAGTTAAATGATCTATCAGAAGAAATTGAACAGCTCAAAGCCAAGATTGACAAGCTATCAGCTGAGAGAGACAATCTCGTGGAAAGGAATGAGCAGAAAGACATGGAATTGGCGGCAAATGGTGAAAAGGACATGGTCTTGCAAGACAAAACTGCTGAAATTACTTTGCTCAATAAAGAGCTTGCATTGCTCAAGGACCAGATGCAGTCATATTTGGAGGAGCTAGACACTCTGAAACGCTCCAAGAGTGAAAGGGATGAGACAATAGGGAAGCTACAAATAACTATTGGATCGTTGAAACTCCAGTACGACAATATGAAGAACTCGTTGTCCACAAAGGAGGCTGAGAAAAGCAACCTTGCTTCTCAGGTGCTGAAGCTGAGAAGAGCTCTTGAAAGCAGGGAAGGTGCCAAGGAAAATGGTGTCACTTCAGATACGACGGTAAATATCGAAAACCAGATATATTTGTAGCAACATGACATAGTAATAGTTTCATTAGTTTACTTTCTGTACTTACTTTTCATGCTAGCTTTCTCTCATATGCGTAATATGCGTAACGAAGAAGGCATATGTAAATAGATAGATCAACAACTGAAAACTTTCCACAAACAACCAACCAACAAAAACTCATCCTGAACAAAGAAAATCATAGAATATTTCCACAAGAACTCTCATTTAAACCAGTAGGTGTACCTTCCCTTTTGTATTTAAAGTCAGCATGCTGGACAGTGCACAGTCTTAAAACCCATGAGTTTGTGGGTTGTCAACACGAATAAGTAGGTGTCACTGTGTAGAGATTTTCCATTATTACGTGCTTTGTTGCACATGGGAAGATAAATCTGGCTCTAGCTACTTATATCCACTATTATGCTGTACAACCTGCTTCCTAGAGGAGAGGGACAGCTTTGAATGGAGGCCCCCACCAGTGAGAATATGATATTTCAGTGCATGGATCTGTTGGGCCTTTTCATAGCAATGCTCATGCTGCAATCATACACTTTGGTGCCTCAAAAGTGACACACCATGTTATGCTTTGCAGGATAATAACCAGCACGCTAATTCGAAGCGCATCAAGCACGACACCCTCAGCACCGGTAACGGTGACGCCGCGCCAAGCTCCAACGGACACAGCAATGGCCACGACACGAGGTTATCATCTTAAATTAGATTACCGCGATCGGTCTTCTTAGCTTTAACTTTTAACTCCAGTTATACAGGAGCAGAAGTGTCTGACATACTTTGCTGCTGTCGATTTTTCTCGCTGCCAGGGCCGCTGCTGAGCAGTCCTCAAAGGAGCTGGAGTCTATGAGGGAGATGAACAAGGCGATGCAGCAAGAGCTCAACGAGCTGCACGAGCGGTATTCGGAGATAAGCCTCAAGTTCGCGGAGGTGGAAGGCGAGAGGCAGCAGCTGGTGATGACGGTGCGGACGCTGAAGAACTCGCTGAGATGATCCATGGCTGCTGCTGCCTGCTCAGTGCTCACTCACCCACATGTAGCTTCAGGATTAGGTGATGATACCCCCCCTCCCCTCCCCAAAGGAGGGTTTTGTATAGGCGAGCAGCTGGATGGTGAGTTGTATGGAGCATCATCATCCAGAGGCTTGCAGAGGCCAGGCAAGGGCCCTGGTAGCAAGGGCCCTCTGGCCTGTCACAATACACAGCATGTAGATCCACTCCCCCACACAATAATGTTTATGTGTTTTTTCCTCTTCGGCATTGATGTGTGCAGGATGTGTCAGTTGTTGTGCCTCTAGAAAGAGCCGAGTGTGTGTGTGTGCGTGTGTGTGGTGTTGTATAATTCTCCTCATGTTTGGCTGTGCTGGAAGAAAGAAAAGTGAGAGATAAAGGAAATGAAGGGACAGTTTGAACCTTTTCTTTTGAAGCAACTGACGATTTGAAATTGGACTCGCAGCCTATCGATGTTCCTGTCTATCTGGCCGAAGTTGCACGGAAATTTCGGATCACCCCTGGGTCGCTCGTCAGGGCGGCTTTCTCGGTGATCTCCCGGCGCCACCGCCTCCCAGTGCTCCTCCCGCCGTGGCCGCCGGTGACCGCTGCTGGGGCTGCGGCAGGCCCTGCTTCCTTGTTTTCCTTGGTTCTCCCTATCTCCGTCCAGGCGGCTCGGCAGATCACCACGGTTGTCTGCGGCTGCGCGCAGCGTCTCCCTGCGCTCTTGCGTCCCATCTTCGTCATCCCAGGTGCCAGTTTTCTTTTTTCTTTTTTTGAAACAAGGCAAAGGATTTGCCATTTCATTAATTAAGAGAGAGTTGTAAAGTCCAAGGACAACAATCATACAATGGCCAAGATAAAGCAACTACTCACGGTGTAAAATTACATCAAGCCCTATGACACCCGCCAAAGCCCACAGGGCCGCCTCATCCATAATTTTTTTCCACGAGAATCATCAAAGACGCGGAAACGTTCCGGAAGACCCTAGCATTTCTCTCCTTCCAAATTTCCCAAGAGATAAGCATAAGGAGGGAGGCCATCCCTTTTCCGTTAGGCGAGCGCGTAAGCACCATCTCAGTCGACCAATGCCTGACACTTTGCATAGTCGTCCAGTCTGCCGTGACAATATTGCTCAGTCCGGTCCTCGCCTTTACCGTATTCCAAACTGCAACCGAGAATCGGCATTGGAATAGGAGATGCGCCGCGGACTCGTGGACTTGGCTACAAAGGGGACACAAACCGCAGTTTGGCCACTCTCTCCGTTGTAACCTATCTGCCGTCCATACTCTGTTGTGAATGATCAACCAAGCGAAGAACTTGCATTTTTGTGTAGCCCAGACTTTCCAAACGGTCTTTAGAAGTGGTGTGGAGGTGCGCCCCTCGAACTGTAGCGAATAGGCCGATGAAGTGGAGTAGATACCGCGCTCTATAAGTTTCCAAATGATCGTGTCGTTCGTGGCTTGATCTAAGGTTATTCCATCCAACTTCTCCCAAAGGATGGTAAACTCCTGTATGTGCCCGGCGGTAATGCCATTTGCCATGTCAACTTGCGAAATCCATAGATCATTAGTGAGGGTCTTCCTGACAGAGCAATCTTTCTTTTTGGAGATCTCAAAGATTTTAGGGGCGATGTCCATCAGCCTGAGATCATCAAGCCAGGGGGACGTCCAGAAGCAAGCCTTATCTCCGTTTCCAACCACGACCCTCGTTGCTGCCGCGAAAAGGTCCCTGTCAACCTCCATGCAAGGGGTGCCTAACCCAACCCATGGCTTTGGCTGCTCCGCCCACTCGTTCCAAAACCACCTCAAGTGGAGGGCAGTGGCAAATTTGTCAAGGCTTAGGACGTCCAGGCCGCCCATAGCTTTAGGACTGCAAACTCTGTCTCAATTGATTTTACACTTGCCATCAGTGACTTTGTCACAACCAGCCCAAAGGAATACATGTCATAAGGCATCAATACGCTTCATCACCTCTGCTGACAGGATCAGCGAAGTAATGCTGTAGATAGCTATGGCAGTGAGAACCACCTTGACTAGAACAACCCTCCCAGGGGCAGCCAAGCATGTTGGTTGTACCTGGCAGTGATGGCATTTTTGTCATTTCCTTGCGGAAGGAATTGCGTGAAAACCCTTGATCTAATTTCATGTGTTGTACGAGTATTAGAAGATGAAGACGCTCATGCAACGTTCCTTTCATTTTTTGGTTTTGCTAATGGTCAGGTGTCTCATTTTTTAGTTTTTTTCTGAGAAACGTCTCATTTTTTAGTTTCTGTCAGTCAATCGTTTTTTCTCTGGCTGTAGCAGCCCATGTAAGGTGATCGGTACCATCTGGATGCACCGTCCACGCACAAGGATGTGATGGATTCGTTAGCCACAAGCATGTGACATATTCCGACATGTATGTATGTATGTATATGCATGCATGCATGCATGTATGTATGCGCTGAGATGAACACATCACTGCCATTTAAACAAGTGATGTGTGTGTTGTTCGCACATGAACACATCACCGTGTATCTCCAACGTCGAGGATGATGCACCGTAGCTCAAGTTGAAGGAGACCCATCCGAAAGCGTGGTACGCAAGCAATCCGGCGGACGCTTTTGAGGACCCAAAGCCCCACACGCCCGGGAGGGACCCCGTCATAGCGCGCGGCGGCTATGGGCTGCCCTAGGTCGACCTGATCGCCCCTAGAGCCTCGAGGTTCACCTGCTTACAAGAAAAAGAACGGACGAAGAACGAGGAGGAAGAAGAACAAGGGAGAGAGATAAAAGTAAAGGTAAAGCTAGTATATTGATTTGTTCGATTGTGTGTTGTTCAATTGGCCGTCACCCCTTAGGTATATAAGAGGCGGCTGGACTTCCCGTGCAAGGAAAATGTTTGGATTCACGTCCAAAACCCTAGTCAAATTTGGATTGGTTTTGTCCGAACTTTTCAAAACTGTTTGGTTTAAACTGGCTGCACCTTACGGGTAATTTTTAAGGTGGTAAACCACCTCGGATGGAAACGAGCCCAAAAACAATCTTAACCGTTTTGACGAGACAAACAACTTTTATGTTGAACGTTTTTTGATCAGAGGTCATTTTGAGGGTCAAATTAGTCGCGCAAAATAGATTATTATTCGTGCTACCCATCATACAGGGTGCCTGGTGGGGCGCGCAATTTTTTGCCTTCTGACAGGGCTGTATTCTAATGGCTTTAATTTTTGCATACGAACTTGGATTGAGATGATTTTTATATCAAAGTTGACCGTTTCGACGCGACGAAGACAATTCGTGTAAAAACGTTTCTCATATGAGGGCGTTTTGGAGACTTAATTGGCCGAACAATACTTTGAGTACAAAATCTTAATACTTTGAGCATAGTTTTGGCCCTTGAGATGAGGTCACATGGTGATGACCCAAACTTCAAAGATGTTTATGTCAACAATACGAAACTTTTTTTTGTAGATCACTTCTCCATTTAAGGCCATATTAAGTAAGTCTTGGCCGTGCCAAAATCTGGTGTCAACATATGCCTCCCTGTTTTTTGGCAAAACTTGTGTGCCGAAAAATAACTTGCACAAAGTTTGTTCTAAGCGCTATGTCAACACTCCATCGGCCATTTGTAGGTGCTTAGGACGATAGGTATATGTCGGCCATTTAGATTAGCAACAAAAGTGAAGCTAATCGCACATATGATGATTTGATAATACCCTTTCAAGATTTAAGAAATTATATTGCATCCATGGATTAAAATAAGCCCATTGAAAATAACCAATCACACCTGATGACGAATTCCATGGCATAGGCATCAACGACATAGTTGAAGGATATGGATAATGTGTTGACCGAAGATGTTGAAACCTTCGGCTTGGTCCTTCATAGTTTGCACTCTTTTCCTTCTTCATCTTTGCCGCACGTCATGTAATGGATACTTTCACATAATTCTTATTTTAAATACTTTCTTTAGGAACCCATGCCATGTTTCTCTCTTCAAGTTCTTGTGCACTAAGTTTTTGTAATTTTTTCTTTTACCAATATGATAAGCCGAGTGAGCACCCCGGCTGTGATTTTGTTTGAACTAATGGCAATTCTTCTTTTACCTTGCTCACTCTCAACTTCTTCTCTTCATATTTGACACTTGATTGACTTGCCTCATTGACTTTAGTAGCCAATGTCAACACTTTAATTGGCTCTTTGTTATTTGAGATCAAATCTGAAGTAGCACACTGACGACCATCTCTTTCATGCGGTAAACTTGCTTGACCACCTCTTTCTTCTTCCATGAGCTCTGGACCGATTCCTTATGATTGAAACAGCCTTTGACGTGTGATTTTTCAAATGTTGATCTTCTTGGAGCTGCACAGTATTGGTGAGACGGTCTAAAATAAGATGGAGAATGTGCCCTTGTATCATACCTGTCCCATGATGGATATGGATTTACATGAGCATAAGGAGGTATCCATGGCATTGGCATTGGCGGCCAAAGTAAGGATATGAATATGCTGCATTGAGAGTCTCACTTTGCCAATACCGATCCTTGGATTTGTGCCTGGGGGTGATCTTGATGCTTCTGAATTACTTGACCGATAAGCACTTTTCTCTTCACTCTTCTTTTAATATTTATCTAATAATTCAGCAAAGGTTATTTTCGATCTCTTACCCTTGCGCTTATTTTGGTCTTTGTTTTCTTTTTGTTTGCTTTCATTGATCATAGGATTTGCTTACTGCCCCCCAGTCCTTGGCGTCTTCACTGTAACTTCAATAGAACCCATGCCTTCAAGAATATTTCCATTGCGCACTTGAACAACTTCTTTACTTGAAAGCTTGATCTCATCACCTGCAAATTTTTACCTTCTCTTTAAATGGATCGGCTTGAAGTAGCTGATGCAAAAAGTTTTGCCATCAGGACCAATCGAAATAGACTGGTCATCTCTTGGTGTTTCAAGAAATTTCAATCATCCTTTATCAATGGCCGATTTAACTATTTGATGAAACATGTTGCAATCCTCGAAATTATGCTTGGACGAATCATGCAACTTATAATACATTCGCCCCTGGATGGATGGCTTGACATGGTGATCAAGAATTCTAATGTAATTATTTTTCAGCAACAAATCAAATATTTGATCACACATGCTTGAGTTGAAGGTATACTTCTTGTTTTCTAGCCGGTCTTGGTGTACGAACGGCTTCGGAGGTAAGCAAACGAATGGTACCGATTTGGAATCTCCTCGTTTGGCTATGCATTGTGTTTTCCACTCTATCTCCGATGTCTTTGCATAAGATATTATATTAGCATCGAATATCTCAAAAGAATTTAACATTGGCTTTAAGTTTTTGAAACGTAAATAGTTAGAACACACGTGTCTCAATTGAGACCAAGTGCAAGCCAAGTATGAAACAAGCAAAGCTACCCACTTAGAGATAAGTTTTAAGTAAAGCAACGGGGAAGCCTTTGGCTGCAATAATAAGTCACTATCGGTCTTTATGAATGGCACAATAGGTTGACCGATATACTTTGTAACAATTTTGTTGCTCATAAGTAAATTACCCTTCATCATTGGTCCTTCAAAATTACTTATAAGATTTTTTTCGAATAGATGCATCAACAATAAAGTTGTGACCAAATCTGAAAATAGATAAATCACTTGTTAGACATATGTAGCGATCCGACCTCAAACGGTCAAATCTCTGTATATAAGTGTCATTCTTGGATCGATAATGCTGACACACACAGTACTTAAAGGATTTATAATAGAGTTCAATCACACACTTATTACATCGAATGTCTCAAAGAGAGTACTTATTACAATAATATGGCTGAAGGCCGTCTAATGAAGATAACAACGGAAGCTTCGAAGGTAAAATGAGTCCATCAACTCCAACGGCATAGCTGAGTGCACGACAACGACCTAGCGCACCTTACTCTTTGTCTGAAAACTGCAACATAATACGTTGCAGCCTGTGTAGGTCAACACATGGAATATGTTGGCAAGATAACACTATAGAGCAATGAACAAGTAACAGCTATAACTATATGCATATATGGCTGGTGGAGGCTCTATGGTTATCAGTTGCATAAAGCTAGTTTTTCCCTACAACAAAGGAATATATTTTATTTAACTACAAAGTTTGTTGAAAACATTGAGAATGGTAACCCCATCTCAATCCCAAAATTAACAATCATCAACCCAACAAATTAATTAAGTAAAGTGATGAGATCAACATAGTAATTCAAGCACCAGATACTCAAGATGTCCATAACCGGGGACACGGCTAACCATGATTAGTTTATACACTCTGCAGAGGTTTGCACACTTTCCCCACAAGACTCGATCTCCTCCGTTGCATTTCTCGTACTGCATGATGTTTGAGAAACGGATGACCGAGACACAGTCTTTCCGGAGAGGTTCCCTTAACCGATAGATAGACCAGTACACCTACAATCCCCTACATCTGCTAGCCCATCATGGAAAGGATTCCCACAACGTACTCAACTATGCTAGATCCCATAATGGCTTGTGGCTGCACACGGAAGTTTTCAGCATGAATAACATAATGATCCCTTTGAGCCCGGGTGGCGAACCATAGGAAAAATCACACGGATACCCCAGGATTCTCCTTTGGACAGCACCGGATTTCCCCAGGTGCCCACAAACCAATCCACCCAGATGTGTGTTAAAGTAGCCACCTTAAGTAAAACCCTTAGTTCATAATAATACGCACAACTGTCATGAATCACTTAAACCAAACCATGTCTACGAGCATAGCATAGCAAAGTATAATAAGCGTAACATAGTAACTCCCAAGGTGTCGGTGTCAAAACCGGCGGATCTTGGGTAGGGGGTCCCGAACTGTGCGTCAAGGTCGGATGGTAACAGGAGACAAGGGACACGATGTTTTTACCCAAGTTCGGGCCCTCTTGATGGAGGTAATACCCTACTCCTGCTTGATTAATATTGATGATATGAGTAGTACAAGAGTAGATCTACCACGAGATCAAGGAGGCTAAACCCTAGAAGCTAGCCTATGGTATGATTGTTGTATATGGAGTTGATGTCCTACGGACTACAACCCTCCGGTTTATATAGACACCGGATAGGGTTAGGGTTACACAGAGTCGGTTACAATGGTAGGAGATCTTGAATATCCGCATCGCCAAGCTTGCCTTCCATGCCAAGGAAAGTCCCATCCGGACACGGGACGAAGTCTTCAATCTTGTATCTTCATAGTCCTGGAGTCCGGCTGAAGGTATAGTCCGGCTACCCGAACACCCCCTAATCCAGGACTCCCTCAGTAGCCCCTGAACCAGGCTTCAATGACGACGAGTCCGGCGCGCAGATTGTCTTCGGCATTGCAAGGCGGGTTCCTCCTCCAAGTCCTTCATAGAAGATTGTAAACACCAAGAGTAGTGTCCGGCTCTGCAAAATAAGTTTCCACATATTGCCATAGAGAGAATAATATTAACACAAATCAAATCTGCTGACGTATTTCGCAGTGCGTCATCACACTACGGCCAAGTCCTTTACTCGAATCATTTTTACTTTTCCACCTCAGCACGTTTTGCGAGGCGGTTTCCTTGGCACGTCTTGTCAAAGCAGAGATCGTGTACCCCTTTTACGGGACTCTCATCAATACGGACGTGGGTAACCCAACCGTGCCCGTTAGCACGTTTCCTCGATTAAAGACGAGTCCCGAACGGTTATGGGGATGGATCTTGGTATTCAACCTCTTATAAAGAGACCAAGGCCTTACTCCTTTTTTCAATCTCAAGCGAGTTCGCCCGTCGCCTCGAGTTCCAACACCCTAGGCTCCAGATTCCAGGCGCTTTGGACCTTCACGATGTCCGGTTCTGACCTTCAAGGCTGATGGACGCCCTCCTCCGTCACGGAGGAGGACGTACTAAAGTTGAGGGAGGCTAAGTTCCTGACCGGCGAAATTTCGCATAGGTTGCCTTCTCAAGGGCAGGTCATTCCCAGTCCCCAGCCCGGTGAGAGCGTGGTGTTCATGTCTCACTTCCTTCGGGGGTTGGGCTTCCCAATGGATCCCTTTGTGAGGGGACTGCTGTTTTATTACGGGCTGGAATTCCATGACTTAGCTCCGGAGTCCATCCTCCATATCTCCTCGTTTATTGTCATGTGTGAAGCGTTCCTCCGTGTTACCCCTCACTTCGGATTATGGCTCAAGACCTTCGAAGTGGAGCCGAAGATGATCAAGGGACGGCACGCAGAGTGCGGAGGCGCTGTTATAAGGAAAAATGCTGATGCTCCATGGCCCGAGGACTCTTTTCAAGAGGAGCTAGGCTTGTGGCAACGAGAGTGGTTTTATATCACCGCTCCCCGGAGCACCAAGTGGGTGGCGCCTCCTGCCTTTCGCTCGGGTCCCCCACCACAGCTAGCGTCATGGGTCAACAAAGGGTTAGATTGGGGTTTTCCCAAAGAACTACCCTTGTTACAGGGCCGCATTAAGGATCTCTTGGAAGGAGACCTCAGCCTGGTCAAGGTGACGCAGGTCATGCTGATTCGCCGAATATTGCCCGGCAAACGTCGCTCCCTTCGCCTGTGGGAGTTTAATCCAGAGGGGCCGCGAGCTCTCCAGAATTTCATGGGCACAACGCCCGCGGAGATGTATAAACTGTTCTTCGGATCACAAGAGATGTGTCCGGATTGAACCGAGGACGCAAGCCTAAGCTGCAGTCGCCCGGATACTCAAGTAAGCAACCTTGTGCTCGGACCTTCTATCCGTATAATTGTCATAAACTTGCTCTTAAAAGAGCCGTCCTTTTAAATAGGAGTGGATAGCGAAGGCAAAGCTGATCAGGTGTCCGGCTCCCCTTCCCGAAACCAGGCCGGATCCCGTGCTGGTCAGGATGCTGGAGATAATGTCTTTGGAGAGAAGCAAGGGGGAGGACAAGGAAACTATGGCCTCCTCGAAGGAGGCTGCTCCGAAGGGGGGAACCGACAATTCCTCTCCTAAGGGGAAGAAGAGAGCCACCTCTGATGACCCGGAAACCATGGCCTCGAAGCGGGGGAAAAAAATCCTCGTCAGAGGGTCCGACGCCGGGGAGTTCCTCGGCCGGACTACGCCCTCAAGGGGATCAGCCCTCTAGCGAGCCGTAAGTAGAGAAAGATTTTCCTTTTGAGGGATGAGGGAAATCCTTGATTTATATCTGAGAAGATTAACCGAATTTTTACCTTGTAGCTCGGACCTCAGCCCTTCTCAGCAGAGCTCGTCTTCGGGGGATCTCCTTCCGGAGATGATGGAGAGCGGGACGCCTCCCCCTGCCGTGCCGCCTAGCGAGGCGGGCGACCCTGAGGTGTCGTCGCGAAGGGTTTCTCCGAATCCGGCAGGGGCGGAAGATAGCTATGTGGCCCCCCGAGGTTCTCCGCGTCCGACCTTCGAAAGAGGTCGTGGGACAAGTCCGGCACTGTCTGGTGCTCGGCCGGAGGAGCTAAAAATTCTGCTGGGGCGAGCTTCTATCTCGGAGGAGCACTGTGCATTGATGGGCACGGTGATTGAAAGGATCTCATCCGCAGAGAGCGGATTGCATGAGGCCGTCAAAAGTTTACTGACGGGTTTTGAGGTACATTAGATAATGTACACTTTTGTCAGTTGCGCATGAATAAGATGCGCCCTGTGTAGATAGTAGCCCCTGAGACTCTGCGCGTCGTCAAGAAATGACGGCACGCGGAGGATCATAATCCCAGGTCTAAGATGTCGCCTTTGAATGTAGGCGGCAGGGTGTTCGGAATCGAGCCGAACTGATGGTTTTGCCGAACTAAAGCGGCAACTGGACGTGGCAGATGCCGACATCGCGCTTGTCAACAAGCGGCTTGATGAGGCTCACAGTATGTAATTCCTCAGGCGGCATCAGGTAAGAAGAGTTTTATGCCAGTGTCTTGCGATGTGTGTGCTTGACGCAGACGGTGCGGCCGCCGTGGAGAGTCTTAGGGCAAAACTTGCCCGAGCTAAAGAACAAGCCAGAGAAAGTGATGCGGCTGCCAAGAAAGCCCTTGAAGAGCTGAGAGCCGAATAGGCTGCTCATTGCCGAAGCAAGGAAGAGATGGCCGAGATGGCCGAAAAGTTAAAGAGTGCTGCAGACCGTTGCAGACTTCTTGAGAAAGAAGACCAGGCGAAACAGACGGACTTATAGAAGGCCGCTGCCAATGCCAAGGACGCGCGCTTTGCGATGAGAGCTGCGAAGGAGGAGCTGCATCAGGCCGAACAGATTGCGGCTGGAAAGCCCTTTATGCTGCGAAGGAAATTTTGCGATCCGAAGTTTGCTCCGTTGGACCGGATGTGGAGTGTGGAGGATACCTATCTGGATTTGGCAGCGAGTGCTGCTGATGCGACCGAACACTTTCGAGATCAGAAAGATCGCGAAGTGGAAAAGCTTTTCTGGTCGCAGTTTCACAATCCAGAGCGTCCACTGGCAGTGGACGATCGTTCGGCTCAATGGGCCGAACTGAATAGGTTGTCTGGACTCGCCATGAAGTACGTCATGGGTCATCTGTGGCCAGGGAGATCGGAGCCGAAGAGTTATTTCAGTTTGGTGCAGCAATTCCTTGACGCGGTGCCGCGTATTAATGCAATGAAGAGGTCAGCATGCATAGAGGGCGCAAGGATGGCTCTTGCCCGTGTCAAGACATACTGGGCAGAGATGGAGACCACCGTTGTTGCGTCCTGAGATTCGGACAAAAGCTGAGTACCCTCCGAGCACTATTTTCAGGAAGTCCTTGAAGGCGCTCGTGTAATAGAGACGCAGTGCTCGAAAGATGCTATGTTATGATAGCATATGTAATTATAAAGTAATATTTTGATAAACTGTAGTGGCCTTTTTATACTTGTGCCTTCAAGTATTGGGAACACCTCCTGTGCGGCCGTTTTAAGATATATATATACAAAATCTGAAAGATGGCAGTCGTTGGCTTCAGCCCCCACGCACATAGTGCGGGGGTGCTCACAGAAGACGCATTTTCACACTTAACCCAACGTCTTGGTCCTACAAAGGAGGTGATAGCGCAGCGGGCCAGGCAACCGGACTATAATGCTTTAGCACTTTCACTTAGCCATAGGAGCTTGACAGTGAGACTATTTAGGTAGCCCCTTGGTGGCGACTGCGCTCGCCCGAGTTCGGGGCGTGTATGTGCCTGACCGGAAAGCGGCCCTTCGTTAAAGCGGAGGAATCCGATAGATTCCGATAGGTCATTGAGTGGCTGACCAGTCTCACACTACATCATGACAGTCAGTTTTCGGCTTTCTCTACTGAGGTGCTCGCCCGGCCGAACCGGGGCACAATCGCAGTAGTTCTCCTGGTGCTACCTTAGCCGATAGAGCGGAACGTAAGGTAGCCGAACTCAGGAGCCGGGCAACCCAACATTTGACCAAAGACATGATTCGGAGCTGATGCATATAATGCCAAAACTCGCGACGCCGAACACTCCCTAAGGTGTTCGGTCTTTATGAGTGCGGGCGAAACAACACTCTTTATTAAAAAAGCCCCTAGTGTCCAGGTATGTGCAAAAATTCTGATGTGGCCACATGCCAAGACGCCAGCCTCCTCCTTTGGTTATATCAGAAAAAACCAGGGGATGTGTAGCAACAAGAGACAGTAAAAAAGGTTTACGCAGGGTCTTAATCTAAAAAGAATCCTTTAGGACGGGTCCCTACTGCACGTCTGCGCCTGTGTCTCCGTTGTGCCGTATCCTGGACGGGCGCCGCGCGACGTTCATCTGTAAAAGAGAGGAACTGAGTTGAAAACGGGTCGTGCCGAACAAAAGTTTAAAATAAACAAAGTATAAAGTAAAATATATAAAATTGAGCTTTATTGTCTCTTATTGTATATGCATGGAGCCCCTAGTGGGGGTATATGGCCACTAAGCCTGCATCAATGATGATTTTGTCCCGAACTCGTCTATCCGCGTTCGTGGTCTTTAATGACCTATTTCGAAGTTTTTTGGCCGGTGAGGCCATTTTACTGTGGGGCTGTCAAAGCGGCCGCACAGTCCTCCGCTTGGGGAGGCGCACTTTAGTGCTTCCCCTTCAAAGAGATGATGCCTCGTGGACCGGGCATCTTAAGCGCGAGATATGCATAATGCGGTATTGCGTTAAAGCGGGCGAAAGCTTCGCGTCCCAGTAGTGCTTGATAGCGACTTGAGAATGGGACGACATGGAAGGTCAGCTTTTCATGGCGGAAGTTATCGGCAGAGCCGAATATAACTTCGAGCCGGAGAAAACCCATACAATGGGTGTCTGGACCAGGCGTTACCCCTTGAAAGGAGGTTTTGCTGCGGCGGATTCTTGCTGGGTTTATCCCCATGTGATGGATTGTATCCTGATATATCAGTTTTATTTCACTGCCGCCGTCCATAAGGACATTTTAAAACCGGAGTCCGCCAATTATTGGATCGAGTATCAAGGCAGTCCAGCCTGCATTCTTGATATTTCTAGAATAATCTAGCTGATCGAAGATGATTGGTTTTGACAACCAGTGGCGGGACCCTTTGGGGATAGGTCGTGTGGTGCGTACCTTTATGGGCGCCGCACGTTTTGTTATGTGAAGTAAGTTCACTGTTTTTACTTCTTGTGGGAAGTTCTTTTGTTTCCTGGTGCTTTGCTTTTGGGGTTCGTCCTCGTCTTCGCTTGGTGTGTCGAGCCCCTTGTGTTCGGCATTGAGTCTGCCGGATTGTTTGAAAACCCAACAATCTCTGTGGGTATGGTTAGCAGGCTTCCCGGGAGTACTGTGTATCTGACATATCCTGTCCAGGATTTTATTTAAGTTGGATGGATCGTCCCTATTATCCTGGAGGGGTGGTTTTGTCTGATTTTGTCGTGAACCTTTGAATCCGGCATTGACTACCGTGCTCTTCGGACTTTTTTCCTTAGTCCGGCGACGGTCCTTGTTGCGTTGCGGTTTTCCGTTTTCATCCCTAGTTTCGGATGTACTTGGGTCACTGGGGCTGCACCTTGCCAACCAGCTGTCCTCTCCTGCACAAAAGCGGGTCATGAGGCTTGTTAGTGCGGCCATTGTTCTTGGCTTTTCTTGGCCGAGGTGTCTGGCGAGCCATTCGTCTCGGAAGTTATGCCTGAAAGCTGCTAAGGCTTCGGCGTCCGGACAGTCGACTATCTGATTCTTTTTAGTGAGGAATCTATTCCAGAACTGCTGAGCTGATTCTCCAGCTGTTGAGTTATGTGACTAAGATCGTCTGCATCCGGAGGGCGGACATAGGTCCCTTGAAAATTTGCTCGGAAAGCATCCTCGAGCTCTTCCCAACTTCCAATTGTGTTTTCAGGAAGGCTTTTAAGCCAATGCCGGGCTGGCCCTTTAAGCTTAAGGGGTAAATATTTTATGGCGTGGAGATCATCTCCTCTAGCCATGTGTATGTGGAGGATATAATCCTCGACCCAGACTCCAGGGTCTGTTGTTCCATCATATGCCTCTATGTTTACGGGTTTGAATCCCTCTGGAAATTCATAGTCCAGGACCTCATCGGTGAAACATAGGGGGTGTGCGGCGCCCCTGTATTTGGGTGTGCCGGATTCTGATGATGGCTTTATTGCATTGCTTACGAGAGCTTGCTTTCTTGGCCCATAAATGGACCTAACTGGGCCATGATGCGAATACTTAGGTGGGTCGCATGCCGATTTAAGTGTGGCGCCGCTTGCCGCTTTGTGGGGTCGTCTATCCGACCGTGTGGCTTTCTTATTTTTTGAATGCGAGGGCTCTAGGGCCTCTTCGTCGAATTCAGGCAGTAGCTTTCTTTTCGGATAGCTTTCAGTGCGGCGACCGTCGCCGTATTTATCTGCGGTATTGATTACTTTGCTCCATCTAATCCGGAGTGCATCTTCCGTTGTTTTTAGCTTCCGCTTCTGCTTTTTCAGGCTGCGTGCAGTTGCATCGAGTCTCTTGTGGAGATTCTTCTGCTCCATGGGTTTATCCGGCGTAAGGTCGTCCGGAATGCCGTTTTCGCCGGAGGAGGGATGTTCGGTTTCTCTATCCGTATTGCCCTGTTCGGACGGTTGCTCTAAGGCCTGCTCGTCATCTACCGGCTCATCCTGCTCTATGGCTGGGTTTTTATCGAGGCGGGGCTTGGGTCGGTGTTTACGCTGACGCTTTGATTGCTTTTCGGGGGGTCGATCTCCCGTTCCATCCCCTTTTTCCTCGTTGTCGCTTCCTTTAGGGGTATCCACCATGTACACATCGTGAGATGAGGTGGCTGTCCAATGCCCTATGGGCGTTGGTTCATCGGTATCTCCTACATCGTCATCCATGCTGTCGATGTCTCCGGAGTCGAAGTTGAGCACGTCGTTTAAATTGTCGACAATGGCTACCAAGTGGGTGGTGGGTGGGCTTTGAATTTCTTCATCGTCCGTATCCCATCCTCGCTGACTGCAGTTTGGCCAGGGCTCTCCTGATAAAGAGAGAGACTTGAGAGAATTCAGGATATCGCCAAAAGGTGAGTGCTGAAAGATGTCCGCGGCGGTGAACTCCATTATTGGTGCCCAATCGGATTCGATCGGCAGGGGCGCGGGGGGTTCGGATTCCGGAGAGGAGTCCGGATCCTCGGAGTCGTGAGTCACGCAGAGTGTGGGGCCGGCGTTCGGCTCGATCGCCTTTGAGATCACAGCCCCCGAGGTGACGTGCAACCGCTCATCCTCGATTGACACAACTGGCTCCAAATTAAGGGTCAGAGCTAGTGCATTTGCGGCCTCCGGGATACTGTTCGGTGACATAGCTAGATCATGCCCCGCGAGTTAGTGCGGCGCGCTTGGTTGTGGCTCGAATCCGTCGAAGATCAAATCTCCGCGGATGTCTACCATGCAATTTAGGCTTCCAAACCGGACTTGATGGCCAGGGGCGTAGCTTTCGATCTGCTCCAGGTGGCCAAGCGAATTGGCTCGCAGTGCGAAGCCGCCGAAGACGAAGATCTGTCCGGGGAGAAAAGTCTCACCCTGGACCGCATCGTTGTTGATGGTCAAAGGAGCCATCGGGCCTAAAGGCGACGACACAGAGGAACTCTCAATGAAAGCACCAATGTCGGTGTCAAAACTGGCGGATCTCGGGTAGGGGGTCCCGAACTGTGCGTCAAGGCCGGATGTAACAGGAGACAAGGGACACGATGTTTTTACCCAGGTTCGGGCCCTCTCGATGGAGGTAATACCCTACTCCTGCTTGATTAATATTGATGATATGGGTAGTACAAGAGTAGATCTACCACGAGATCAAGGAGGCTAAACCCTAGAAGCTAGCCTATGGTATGATTGTTGTATATGGAGTTGATGTCCTACGGACTACAACCGGAGCAACCCTCCGGTTTATATAGACACCGGATAGGGTTAGGGTTACACAGAGTCGGTTACAATGGTAGGAGATATTGAATATCCGCATCGCCAAGCTTGCCTTCCACGCCAAGGAAAGTCCCATCCAGACACGGGACGAAGTCTTCAATCTTGTATCTTCATAGTCCTGGAGTCCAGCTGAAGGTATAGTCTGGCTACCCGAACACCCCCTAATCCAGGACTCCCTCACAAGGTTTGAATAAAAGGGCAATAGGTACTACCTCCTCAAACTGACATGTTAAACAGATCCTACTCATGCAATATTTGAGGATTGAGACTAATGCATAAAATTGGGTAATAAGAGATATGATCAAAGTGTTACTTACCTTGGCGACGATCTAAAAACCCTAGTGACTCGTAGTAGCACACTTCGCACTTCGGAAACTCTATCGTGAACAAACAATAGCATACATAAACAATTAAGCATAAGATGCAAGGGTAAAACTCAAATGAAAAGATCCAAACTGACAGTACAACTGAAGAGCTTCGATTTGCAAAAAAATCAATCGAATCGGAGCTACGAAAAACAAACTGCGGTGAAAAGAAGTTCGAATTCAAATCTGCTTGCAACCAAATTTTAAATTGCCAAAACCATGTTCAAGTTGGTTAATTGGAAAGAGGGGATCGAGACGAAGATTTTGGCGTTGGTTTCACTGGATTTGGTCAAGCGAGTAAAAAAGTTGCGAGGGTTTGAGGGCTAATCTACGATAAAAAAATCACGGATAGGTCCCTGGTCGTAAAATAAAATAAAATAAAATAAAGCTATCGAACAAACGTTTGCTATCAGGGACAAACGAATGAATATGTTCGCTAACAGTGGCGTTTGAGTGAACGCTCGCTGATTAGCGAACTCGGAAAAAAACTGATCTTTCGTTGAACCGAAAGAAAACCGACAAAACCTAAAAAAACCGATCTAGGTTTTATACCTAAAACCGGCAAAAAAACGGCGGGCGGCGGCGGTCAATGGCGGCTCCGGCGAATGGCGCGGGCGGGGCGGCTTCGGCGGGTGGCGGCGGCACGCAGCGGCGGCGACATCGGGTGTAACATCCCAAAATTTTAATTTGGAATGTTATACATAGGTCATCAATGCATATTATATTTTATTGCATTTTGTTTTGCGATCCTAGAAAATCCTAAGCAACTCAAGGACCCACGGAGAGAGTTGGGATTTCACTATTTCATATTTGAATTTTCTCAAATATTGAAAAAGGGGATCATTTTGGTTTTAATTATTTCTCCTCTCCAAAAATATTTCAAATTAAAATATATGAGAGGAGATAATATGACTTCTCCAAAATAAATAAAATATTGGGGGAAACATGTTAAAATCAAATAAATATTTTTATTCAGATTTTATTGCTAGTTTACTTAAATTAGGAAGAATATGCATTTTTCAAAATTGCATTCTTAGCCCAAATAAATGTTCACTTTATCCGAAATATTATTAGAGGACCGTGAAATTTTATTTCAGGATTTTTGGACTTTGTTTGGTATTTCTTTCATTTATTTTACTCCGTTCGTTAAAAAAAACGACCTACAGGCCGTGCCCGAGCCGGACTTCCCCGGTCGGCCCCTTTAAAAGGCGAGGCCCGACCGCCAGGCCAGCCTCACCGCCCGAAACCCTAGCCGCCGCCGCCCGCCGACACCGCCACCGTCGGAGCCCCGCCGGAGTTAGCCGCCGCCGACGGTGGTCTTTTCGCTCGGTTAGGTAAAAATCGTCTTGGTTTTTTTTCGGAAAACCCTAGATCTGTTTTTTATATAGATCGGTTTGGTTATCCGTCGGTTTATTTATTTAGCGGACGTTCATCCGTTCGTTCATTTTAATGAACGTTGTTCGCCGGTTAGGCTCAGACAGCGAACGCTCGTTCGTTAGTCTTTGCTACCTCTTGAGCACTGCGTTGGATTTCCTTGAAGAGGAAATGATGATGCAACAAAGTAGCGTAAGTATTTCCCTCAGTTTTTGAGAACCAAGGTATCAATCCAGTAGGAGGCTGCATGCAAGTCCCTTGTACCTGCACAAAACAAATAACTCCTCGCAACCAACGCGATAAGGGGTTGTCAATCCCTTCACGGTCACTTACGAGAGTGAGATCTGATAGATATGATAAGATAAGATTTTTGTTATTTTTATGATAAAGATGCAAAGTAAAAGAAAAGTAAAAAGCAAAAGAAATAACTAAGTATTGGAAGATTAATATGATGAAGATAGACCCGGGGGCCATAGGTTTCACTAGTGGCTTCTCTCAAGAGCATAAGTATATTACGGTGGGTGAACGAATTACTGTTGAGAAATTGACAGAATTAAGCATAGTTATGAGAATATCTAGGTATGATCATGTATATAGGCATCACGCCCGAGACAAGTAGACCGACTCCTGCCTGCATCTACTACTATTACTCCACTCATCGATCGCTATCCAACATGCACCTAGAGTATTAAGTTCATGAGAACAGAGTAACGCCTTAAGCAAGATGACATGATGTAGAGGGATAAATTCATGCAATATGATAAAAAACCCATCTTGTTATCCTCGATGGCAACAATACAATACGTGCCTTGCTGCCCCTAATGTCACTGGGAAAGGACAACACAAGATTGAACCCAAAGCTAAGCACTTCTCCCATTGCAAGAAAGATCAATCTAGTAGGCCAAACCAAACTGATAATTCGAAGAGACTTGCAAAGATAACCAATCATACATAAAAGAATTTAGAGAAGATTCAAATATTGTTCATAGATAATCTTGATCATAAACCCACAATTCATCGGTCTCAACAAACACACCGCAAAAAGAAGATTGCATCGAATAGATCTCCACAAGAGAGGGGGAGAACATTGTATTGAGATCCAAAAAGAGAGAAGAAGCCATCTAGCTAATAACTATGGACCCGAAGGTCTGAGGTAAACTACTCACACTTCATCGGAGAGGCTATGGTGTTGATGTAGAAGCCCTCTGTGATGGATGCCCCCTCCGGCGGAGCTCTGGAACAGGCCCCAAGATGGGATCTCGTGGATACAGAAAGTTACGTTGGTGGAATTAGGGTTTTGGCTCCGTATCTGATCGTTTGGGGGTACGTAGGTATATATAGGAGGAAGGAGTACGTCGGTGGAGCAACAGGGGGCTCACGAGGGTGGAGGGCGCGCCTGGGGGGGTAGGCGCGCCCCCCTACCTCGTGGCTTCCTCCTTTATTTCTTGACGTAGGGTCCAAGTCTCCTGGATCATGTTCGGTGAGAAAATCACGTTCCCGAAGGTTTCATTCCGTTTGGACTCCGTTTGACATTCATTTTCTTCGAAACCCTAAAATAGGCAAAAAAACATCAATTCTGGGCTGGGCCTCCGGTTAATAGGTTAGTCCCAGAAAAAATATAAAAGTGGATAATAAAGCCCAGTAATTTCCAAAAAGTAGATAATATTGCATGGAGCAATCAAAACTTATAGATACGTTGGAGACGTATCAAGCATCCCCAAGCTTAATTCCTGCCCGTCCTCGAGTAGGTAAATGATAAAAACATAATTTTTGATGTGGAATGCTACTTGGCATAATTTTAATGTAATTCTTCTTAATTGTGGTATGAATATTCAGATCCGAAAGATTCAAGATAAAAGTTCATATTGACATAAAAATAATGCTTCAAGCATACTAACTAAGCAATTATGTCTTCTCAAAATAACATGGCCAAAGAAAGTTCATCCCTACAAAATCATATACTTTAGTCATGCTCCATTTTCGTCGCACAAGAATGCTCTCATCATGCACAACCCCGATGACAAGCCAAGGAATTGTTTCATAGTTTAGTAATCTCAAACCTATAAACTTTCATGCAATATATGAGTGCGAGCCATGGACATAGCACTATGGGTGGAATAGAATATGATGATGGGAGTTATGTGGAGAAGACAAAAAAGGAGAAAGTCTCACATCAACGAGGCTAATCAATGGGCTATGGAGATGCCCATCGATTGATGTTAATGCAAGGAGTAGGGATTGCTATGCAACGGATGCACTAGAGCTATAAATGTATGAAATCTCAACAAAATAAACTAAGTGGGTGTGCATCCAACTTTCTTGCTGATGAAGACCTAGGGCACTTGAGGAGGCCCATTGTTGGAATATACAAGCCAAGTTCGATAATGAAAAATTCCCACTAGTATATGAAAGTGACAAAACAAAAGACTCTCTATCATGAAGATTATGGTGCTACTTTGAAGCACAAGTGTGGCAAAGGATAGTAGCATTGTCCCTTCTCTCTTTTTCTCTCTCTTTTTTGGACCTTCTCTTCTTTTTTATGGCCTTTCTATTTTTTTTAATTCCTCACTTGGGACATCACACTTCTATTTATTTACAACTCAATGATTACAACTCGATGCTAGAACAAAAGATGACTCTATATGAATGCCTCCGGCGGTGTACCAGGATATGCAATGAACCAAGAGTGACATGTATGAAAGAACTATGAAGGGTGGCTTTGCCACAAATACTATGTCAACTACATGATCATGCTAAGCAATATGACAATGATGAATGTGTCATGATAAACGGAATGGTGGAAAGTTGCATGGCAATATATCTCGGAATGGCTATGGAAATGCCATAATAGGTAGGTATGGTGGCTGTTTTGAGGAAGATATAAGGAGGTTTATGTGTGAAAGAGCGTATCATATCACGGGGTTTGGATGCACCGGCGAAGTTTGCACCAACTCTCAATGTGAGAAAGGGCAATGCACGGTACCGAAGAGGCTAGAAATGATGGAAGAGTTAGAGTGCGTATAATCCATGGACTCAACATTAGTCATAAAGAACTCACATACTTATTGCAAAAATCTACAAGTCATCAAAAACCAAGCACTACACGCATGCTCCTAGGGGGATAGATTGGTAGGAAAAGACCATCGCTCGTCCCCGGCCGCCACTCATAAGGAGGACAATCAAAGAATACCTCATGTTTCAAATTTGTTACATAGCGTTTACCATACGTGCATGCTACGGGACTTGCAAACTTCAACACAAGCATTTCTCAAATTCACAACTACTCCACTAGCACGACTTTGATATTATTACCTCCATATCTCAAAACAATCATCAAGCATCAAACTTCTCTTAGTATTCAAAACACTCATAAGAAGATTTTTACTAATCTTGAATACCTAGCATATTAGGATTATTTAAGCAAATTACCATGCTATTTAAGACTCTCAAAATAATCTAAGTGAAGCATGAGAGATCAATAGTTTCTATAAAACAAATCCACCACCGTGCTCTAAAAGATATAAGTGAAGTACTAGAGCAAAACTATATAACTCAAAAGATATAAGTGAAGCACATAGAGTATTCTAACAAATTCCAAATGATGTATGGCTCTCTCAAAAGTTGTGTACAGCAAGGATGATTGTGGTAAACTAAAAAGCAAAGACCCAAATCATACAAGACGCTCCAAGCAAAACACATATCATGTGGTGAATAAAAATATAGCTCCAAGTAAAGTTACCGATGGAAGTAGACGAAAGAGGGGATGCCTTCCGGGGCATCCCCAAGCTTTGGATTTTAGGTGTCCTTAGATTATCTTGGGGGTGCCATGGGCATCCCCAAGATTAGGCTCTTTCCACTCCTTGTTCCATAATCCATCAAATCTTTACCCAAAACTTGAAAACTTCACAACACAAAACTTAAAGTAGAAAATCTCGTGAGCTCCGTTAGCGAAAGAAAACAAAAGACCACTTCAAGGTACTATAATGAACTCATTCTTTATTTATATTGGTGTTAAACCTACTGTATTCCAACTTACCTATAGTTTATAAACTATTTTACTAGCCATAGATTCATCAAAATAAGCCAACAACACACGAAAAACAGAATCTGTTAAAAACAGAACAGTCTGTAGTGATCTGTAACTAGCGCAAGATCTGGAACCCCAAAAATTCTAAAATAAATTTCTGGACGTGAGGAATTTATCTATTAATCATCTGTAAAAATAATTAACTAAATATCACTTTCCAAGTAAAAATGGCAGCAGTTCTCGTGAGCGCTAAAGTTTCTGTTTTTTACAGCAAGATATCAAGACTTTCCCCAAGTATTCCAAACGGTTCTACTTGGCACAAACACTAATTAAACACAAAAAACACAACCAAAACAGAGGCTAGGTAAATTATTTATTACTAAACAGGAGCAAAAATCAAGGAATACAAATAAAATTGAGTTGCCTCCCAACAAGCGCTATCGTTTAACGCCCCTAGCCAGGCATAAAAAGCAAGGATAAATCTAGGTATTGCCATCTTTGGTAGGCAATCCATAAGTGGCTCTCATAATAGATTCATAAGATAATTTAATTTTCTTTCTAGGGAAGTGTTCCATGCCTTTCCTTAACGGAAATTGGAATCTAATATTTTCTTCATATCAATAATTGAACCAATCGTTCTAAGGAAAGGTCTACCAAGAATAATAGGACATGAAGGATTGCAATCTATGTCAAGAACAATAAAATCTACGGGCACATAATTCCTATTTGCGACAATAAGAACATTATTGATTCTTCCCATTGGTTTCTTAATAGTGGAATCCGCAAGGTGCAAGTTTAAAGAGCAATCATCAAAATCACGGAAACCTAACAAATCACACAAAGTCTTTGGAATCGTGGAAACACTAGCACCCAAATCACATAAAGCATAGAACTCATGATCTTTAATCTTAATTTTAATAGTTGGTTCCCACTCATCATAAAGTTTTCTAGGGATAGAAACTTCCAACTCAAGTTTTTCTTCATAAGATTGCATCAAGGCATCAACGATATGTTTAGTAAACACTTTATTTTGACTATAAGCATGAGGAGAATTTAGCACGGATTGCAACAAGGAAATACAATCAATCAAAGAGAAATTTTCATAATTAAATTTCTTGAAATCCAAAATAGTGGGTTTAATAACATCTAGGGTTTTAATTTCTTCAGTCCCACTTTCATCAAATTTAGCATCAAGATCTAAAAACTCCGAATTTTTGGAATGCCTTCTAGGTAAAGGTGGATCATATTCAGTCCCATAATTATCAAGATTCATATGGAAAAACAAAGATTTAATAGGCGACACATCAATAACTTTTAGATCTTCATCTTTATTTTCATATGAACTAGAAGAACACGCTCTTATAAAGGCATCTTTCCTAGCATGCATCCTAGCGATTCTTTCTTTGCACTCATCAATGGAAATTCTCATGGCTTTGAGAAACTCATTGATATCATTCTTAGGAGGAATAGATCTATGTTTTAAAGAATCAACATCAAGAGAAATTCTATCAACATTCCTAGCCAACTCATCAATCTTAAGCAATTTTTCTTCAATCAAAGCATTGAAATTCTTTTGCAAAGTAATAAATTCTTAATATTAGATTCAAAATCAGAGGGCATATTATTATAATTTCCATAAAAATTGTTGTAGTAATTACCATAATTATTAGATGGATTACTAGGATAAGGCCTAGGATTAAAATTTCCTCTATACGCGTTGTTACCAAGAAAATTCACATCCATATTTTCATTATTGTTCTCAATCAAAGTAGACAAGGGCATATCATTAGGATCATAAGAAACACTCTTACTAGCAAATAATTTCATAAGTTCATCCATCTTTCCACTCAAAACATTAATTTCTTCTATCGCATGCACCTTTTTATTAGTAGATCTTTCAGTATGCCATTGAGAATAATTAACCATAATATTATCTAGGAGTTTAGTAGCTTCTCCTAAAGTGATTTCCATAAAAGTGCCTCCCGCGGCCGAATCTAAAATATTTCTAGAAGCAAAATTCAATCTGGCATAAAATTTTTGTATAATCATCCACAAATTCAAACCATGAGTAGGGCAATTACGTATCATTAATTTCATCCTCTCCCAAGCTTGTGCAACATGTTCATGATCAAGTTGCTTAAAATTCATAATATCGTTTCTAAGGGAGATGATCTTAGCGGGATGAAAATACTTAGAGATAAAAGCATCTTTGCACTTGTTCCAAGAATCAATACCACTTTTAGGCAAAGACGAAAACCAAGCTTTAGCACGATCTCTAAGCGAAAAAGGAAATAGCTTCAACTTAACAATATCGTTGTCCACATGTTTCTTCTTTTGCATATCACACAAATCAACGAAGCTATTTAGATGGGTAGCGGCATCTTCACTAGGAAGGCCGGAAAATGGATCTTTCATGAAAAGATTCAGCAAAGCGGCATTAATTTCACAAGATTCAGCATCGGTAAGAGGAGCAATCGGAGTGCTAATAAAATCATTGTTGTTGGTATGGGTAAAGTCACACAATTTAGTGTTATCTTGAGCCATCGTGACAAGCAAGAAATCCGACACACAAGTAAACCAAAAGCAAGCGGGCAAAAAGAGGCAAATAGAGAAAGAGAGGGAGGATAGAGAGAGAGGGCGAATAAAATGGCAAGGGTGAAGTGGGGGAGAGGAAAATGAGAGGCAAATGGCAAATAATGTAATGCGGGAGATAAGGGTTGTGATGGGTACTTGGTATATTGACTTTTGCGTAGACTCCCCGACAACGGCGCCAGAAATGGCTCGTTGTCGGGAGTCAAATCTTGACTTGCGCGAACCTCCTCGGCAACAGCGCCAGAAATTCTTCTTGCTACCTCTTGAGCACTGTGTTCGATTTCCTTGAAGAGGAAAGGATGATGCAGCAAAGTAGCGTAAGTATTTCCCTCAGTTTTTGAGAACCAAGGTATCAATCCAGTAGGAGGCTGCACGCAAGTCCCTTGTACCTACACAAAACAAATAACTCCTCACAACCAACGCGATAAGGGGTTGTAAATGCCTTCACGGTCACTTACGAGAGTGAGATCTGATAGATATGATAAGATAATATTTTTGTTATTTTTATGATAAAGATGCAAAGTAAAAAGCAAAAGAAATAACTAAGTATTGGAAGATTAATATGATGAAGATAGACCCGGGGGCCATAGGTTTCACTAGTGGCTTCTCTCAAGAGCATAAGTATTTTACGGTGGGTGTCGTGGAATTGACACGGCAGATGTCCTAGAGAAAGGACTTAGTCGTAGGGCCATCGCACTAGGAAACTTAAAGGGGTTAATCGGGACAAAGGACACACGGCAGAGTTTTTATACTAGTTCGGCCCCTTACGATGAAGGTAAAAGTCTAGTTGGGATTGGTATTGCTGAGGTTTCGATCTCCAAGAGGCTCAACTCGCCGGCTTGGTTATCGACTTGGTCGTTTCTTGTCCTAAACCGCCTCCGGGTCGTCCCCTTATATACACGGGTTGACGCCTGGTGGCCTACAGAGTCCCGGCCGACTCATAATCGTGTCCGGCTCGGTGACTTCCTTTACATGCCTTTCTTTACAAGTCTTTCCTTACATACATCGGTTTACAGTATCAGGCCTTAAGCCGGCCCCAGGCCTTTGGGCCTTCTATGCGTTTAGTAATACTATCATTTGAATGTTTATCGGGCTTCTTATGTAACCCGCCATTAGGGCTGACCCGGCCCCTCCTGGGCGGGTCATACTGGTAGTAATATCCCCAACATTAGGCCCCAGGTTGACTTTGAACTTTGTTCTTTGTCGATCTTCAATACTTAGATGGAATTCATCCTCTGTCTGAAAACTTCTGTAACCCACCGTGACGTCATCTTCTAAAAACACAAAAAACTTTCATGACGTCATCTTCCAACGGATCTTTTTATTTTTTAATGCCTTTCGAGAATCGAGGCGTCCGTTTAGTTGGATAATCATTATTCAGGTCTCCTTGATTTTCGCGCCCGCCTATTCGCATACTCCCTTATAAATAGGCATGACCTAGGTCTTTTTCATTCTCCCCCTTCGGTCGTCTTCCCCCTCTCACTGTTTTGCTGCTGATCGAGCTCTGCCGCCGGTGCCGCCACAGATCTCCTCGTCTTCTCCACCTTAGGCCGCTGCATTGACCTGATTTAACCAGAGAAACGCGATGAACCTCCGCAGTAGCCCTGCATCTGTAAGTCCCTTTCCTTCTCTGCCTTAGATCTACATTACGGCTTCTCGAGTTTGTCGGTGTTCGTCCCTGCCTGTTACAGACTCTTGATAGATTTCACCTTCGATGCCCTTTCCTGATCGTCAGATAATGTAGAACTACTGCGGTAGCTGTCTTGCATTCATTTTTGATAGCAGTAGATCCCTTTTTCCTGTATAGATGGTTTGTTAGATGATAAACTCATTTGTACTGGACTTTTAGGTCTAGAATATTTTCTTTTTGGGACAGCTTTTTGATCAAAAATAATGATGATAGCTTGGTGAAACTTGTTTATGCCAACACTTAGCTGAATCTGCTTTCTAAGAAAGTCTGTAGTCATGGCGGCTTACCACTCCGGCTTTCTTTTCCTTATATGTCATTAGCCCTTAGTTTAAGCCGCCGTTACTTGTTTTATAACTTCAACCTTTTGCCGTAAATTGAACCGGCATGTTGTTTTTCCTTTTCCAGTCCCTTGCACATCATGCCGTCAAAGACACCCACCATCTGCAATTGGGTCCTCTCAACCATAACTGAGGAGCGTCTGAAAGAGTTCTTCCTCATTGGGTTTATGCCTTCAAGAAACATCATGTCTTATCGTGCTCCTGACCCGGAAGAAGAACGACCCAATCCAAAAGACGACGAAGTGATCATCTTTACTGATCACATGAACTGGGGCTTCTCACCGCCCGGCTCAAAGTTTTTCAGAGAAGTTCTTCACATTTTCAAACTCCATCCTTAGGATATTGGGCCCAATTCCATATCCAATATTTGTAACTTCCAAGTGCTCTGTGAGGTATATCTTCAGCAAGAGCCGACTGTGGAACTATTTAGAGAGTACTTCTATCTGAACTGGCAGAACGAGTGCACCAATGGCCTTAGCTTAGAACTTGGAGGTATCTCAATTCAGCGCTGGCAGGGTGCAGTTTTCCCTCTCATAGTTTTAACAAGTCACCCAAAGGACTGGAACCAAACTTGGTTTTACTGTCAGGACATCTCACCCGCCAATGAGAAGCCACTGCCGGGTTACCGCCCCAATCATCTTGACACCAAGTTCGCCCTACCAGATAAACTTACCATTGCTGAACGCAAGAAGCTGCTTCCGTCTATCATAAGAATCAATGGTTTGTTGGGGAACGGTTTAACCGGAGTCGATCTAACCCGCTGCTGGATCTCATGGAGGATTATTCCATTAAGCCGTCGTTCAAAGTTGATGTATGAATATGGTGGAGACCCGGACGACTCTCTCCATCATACCCCGGTTCAACTAACCGAGGAGGATGTTGTCACAATGTCAAATGTTCTGGTGAATGCGAAGTATGAAGATTGCAGTGTTGTTGGGTTAAATCCCTTCTGTAAATTTAACCCGGTACCAGAAGTAAGGATATTCTGATCTTTTTTCCTTTGTATTTTGTCCAGCCGTATTGATTATCACTGATCCTTCCTCTTGTCTTTGTAGGCCAACTCTGACTTTTGGAAAGTGAAATATGATCACGAAGCTGTCAAGAAGGCGAAACTTGCCGCCATGAACGCCAAGAAATCGACCCGGAGAACGAAGAAGAAGAAGAAAACCACTGTTGAAGATTTAATGAAACTTGATGACACGTCTGACTCGGAGGTAGCCCTTGATTCCCTTGGCCAACTTTTTAACAATCTTATTGACACTGATCCTTACCAGGATGACACTGGGGCCAGTCAGACCGGGGAAGCAGAGGTAACTATCATTTCCTCCAACTCAGAGCCCTTACCGAGACACAAAGTTCGACGAGTGATCCGTAAAGTAAGGTTTTCTAGCCCCTTAGCTCACTTGGATCCCAACTTTAATTTGAAAAAGTAGCAACATGAAAGCCGCCGTGAAGTTAAGATTGAAGATGAACCGGCTATCGTCCTTCAACAGACCCCTCGAATACGCCCGACCGAGGTTTACTTATTACTGTCCTTACCTTGTTTTAATGAATCCCGCTCCTTGTATTTCTTTTAACTCCTTTCTTTTACCTTTTCAGGAGGTGTCTCGTTCCTCAGGCGACTCATCACAAACACAATTTCTGGCTTTCAAGACTGCTCCTGGGTAATCAGAAATCCTCTTTTCTTCCGGGTTGATCAATTGTATCTTGATGCTGACTATCCTGCAATATTTTTTTCCTTAGCGGCCAGGCTAAATCCAAGAAGGCGAAGGCAGCAAAACCGGCGGAAGACCCGCCAATACTAGCATCTGACCCGGCTAGGCTGCCTTCTCCATTAACTGTCGCCCCAGAAGACCCGCCTGTTGTCAATGAAGCAAATCCTCCAGATCCGTCCCTTGACAAAGCCACTATGAATCCTTCTACAGCTGGACCGTCAAGCTCAACCGACCCGCCGTCTCCACGTGTTCAAGATGTTCAAATTACTGGGAGCCGCTTTGTTGAGCCGGGGAACCCAACGGTGTTGGCTCGGTGCACAGCAAAGCAAGAAGCATTGGAGAGGCAGAAGGTTCACTTTGATGTTGCCAATTATGACCGTCTCAATGCCAGTGATATCTTATCCGGCTATCTCAGTCATGTACACTCCAGTCATGAGTCTGAGATCGAGATGGTCAAGCAGCTTCAGTTGAAGTATGAGGTACGTTGTTTCCGGTTTACTAATATTCCTTCAGCCCCCAAGTCTTCAGATTATGAGGGAAACAGAATAACCTGTAGGCTTAAAGTACAGTCCAAGACTTTTACCTCTGAATCTTTGCCTGATATTGATAGAAACAAAAACTTCACCTATAGTCCCCAAGGACCAGTTTATTTTGACCATCAATGACTCGGTACTTTAGAATTTAAAATCGTGTTCAAAATACTTAATCCTCTGGTTTAACCTTGATAAATGTGTTGAACTGCATACATTAGCCCCCAAGTGCCAAGTGCTGTTACTTTGTAAGGGACTTGGGAGTTTAAATATGTTTGTAGAGTCGTAAAAATTTGATTTGACATACATTAGCCCCCAAGTGTAAAGTGGTTTACTCATAAAGTACTTTGAGACTTGAATCTTGAATTTGGATATTTGAATTTGAAACCAAGTCTTGACTTAACCGTACGTTTCACAGAATGCCTTGTCAGAACTGAACTCTCAATTGTCGGACGCAAAGACCCGGCTAGTAAGTCAAGAGTCCGAAATCAAATCTTCCACTTCCAAACTGCAAATGAGCCTTTTTGCAACGGAAAATTTGAAGACCAGCTTTGCTACCAAGGAGAAGTCTTGGGAAAATGAGAAACCACTCCTGACCTGACGAGCTGAGACAGCCAAAACAGCTCTGAAAGAAATTTCAACAGAGCTGAACAGTTTGAAGGGCCGGGTGTCTCAGATGGTCGCTGCTATCTTTGGTAAGCTGCCTGATTTGACCTTTCGTATAATTTTTGCCAAACCGGAATATGATCCGCCAACTTACTCTGTTAAAAATATATGCAGGTCCGCGAAGTAAAAATCTGAGCCAAGACCCGTTGATTAAACAGAAAGCAGTATACACCTTGGTTGAACAATTGTATATTGGTGCACAACGGGCTCTCGCCGCTATCTCTCCTGCAAATAAAGGACCCAACCGGCTTAGCGATGTCCTGAAGAAGCTGCCCATCCTTCCGGCTAGATTCCAAGAAGTAAAACGCTCCTGCGCGCGAGCTGGAGCTTTGACTGCCCTAAGCCGCTCCAAGGCTTGGGTGCCAGACCTAGACCCGGCGAACGTAGCAAGAGGTTACACTAGTGTGAAGGAGGACGGGTCTCCATTTGATCAGGATGATTTCATAGCATGTGTACGCGAAGTCCGGCCTCAGGCGCTAGTCTTGGATATGACACCAATGTTGACAAGTACCAGCCGGGTTTTGATAGTGAAAATAAGAAGATGTCCACTCCTTCATACAAAGTAGCAGATCTGATCCCACCTGTGAGAGAAGATACCTTTGCCCCGGAAATTGACCCGGTCGGCCTGATTGACGACGAAGCCGAATTTGTCGCCATGAAAGGCTTTGATTGGTCAAAATCCAACTTCCAGCAAACAGAAGGTGGTGAACCGGTGAGGGAGGGACGATGATCATCTTCATAGGCTTATAAAGCCTTGTAATAACTTTAGTTGCTAAAACACCGCATGTTTGCTTATGCCGTCGTGCATAATATACTTCTATGTGAATCTGCTTCCAGATGTCAATGTGTGCATCGTTTAATGTTTGGCTCTGCGATATTTGAACTTTGTTCCTATGAATACAAGAAAAATACTTGTCCTTGTTGATCCTTAGATCGCCGGGTTTAATAATCCGGGTGGTGAACTTGATAATTCAATATGTATGAAAAGTTAATACTTCTTGAATACTCAATGATCATCATATCTTAGTAGCTCGTATCTTTGGATCCTTGAGCCACCGGCTTGAATAACCCGGGCGGCTGTGTTGTTGAATAATTGAACCGGTGAAGAAAACCAGGCTATCTTATTTGTAATATTGAAACAACAAAAGCTAAAAGGCAAGCAACGGATAATAAACATAATTTTAACTTTGTATTCAAAAAGCTGGGGGTTTCTGATTCGAATACGATCAGTAAACCGGACCAAAGGGGTTAAGCTAAGGTTTGAATACGACCATATAGCCCCAGTGGCTTTGGCGTTGCGCCGATCAAGAGGGTACCGACAACTATGTTCTCTTTGGTTCGAATATGACCTATGTTTGATTAGGAAGCCCCCAAATGACCTTGAGAGGTTTTTAACAACCCTGATTCGAATTCGATCCAAGTCGGACTCAAAAGGGGTTAAGCTATGATTCAGATACGATCAAGAAGCCCCCAAGTGAGTTTGGCCTTGAGCCGATCAAGAGGGTTACGACAGCTATGTTCTCTTTGGTTCGAATACGACCTATGTTTGAAGAGGAAGCCCCCCAAGTGACCTTGAGATTTGCAGCTAGATTCGGATACGATCATAAGCCGGACTAAAAAGGTTAAACTTGATTCAAATATGATCAGCTCCTTAATAGTCATTTGTAAGTAAGAAATAATAAAGATGTATAGTTTGTGAAAAGAAAAGAGACCGATGGTCTTACTTTATTGCTTATCATAGTATATACAACATGAACGTATGTACATGTTGAGAGCCGGTGGCTCAGGTGTAATATGGCCGAAGTTGAGCAGTGTTCCATGGCCGGCGGGTCTCCTCTTCCGACTTACGTGAGTCTGCATGCTCTCGAACGTCAATGAGGTAGTATGACCCATTGTTTAAATTTTTACTGACCACAAAGGGTCCTTCCCAAGGCGGGGATAACTTGTGTGCATCTGAAAGATCCTGGATGAGCCGGAGCACCAAGTCGCCTTCCTGAAAAGTCCCGGACTTAACCCGACGGCTATGATAACGACGCAGGTCCTGTTGATAAATTGCTGACCGTGCCGCTGCTAAGTCTCTTTCTTCATCCAACAAGTCAAGCGCATCCTGTCTGGCTTTTTCATTGTTAGCTTCAACATAAGCCGCCACATGGGGCGAGTCATGACGGATGTCGCTAGGCAACACTGCCTCTGCTCCATAAACCATGAAGAAGGATGTGTAACCCCTAGACCTGTTGGGCGTAGTATTGATGCTCCATAACACTGAGGGTAACTCCTCTACCCAACAACCCGACGTTCGCTGTAAAGGAACCATAAGCCGGGGTTTTAGCCCTTTCAGAATTTCCTGATTGGCTCTCTCAGCTTGACCATTGGATTGAGGATGAGCTACAGAAGAAACATCAAGCCGGATGTGCTCTCGCTGACAGAACTCTTCCATAGCCCCTTGAGACAGATTAGTGCCATTGTCTGTGATAATACTGTGTGGAAAACCGAAACGGAAGATTACTTTTTTCATGAACTGAACCGTCATGGCTACATCACACTTACTCACAGGCTCTGCCTCAACCCACTTAGTAAACTTATCAACTGCCACTAAGAGATGTGTCTTTTTATCCTTAGACCTTTTGAAAGGTCCCACCATGTCAAGCCCCCAAACCGCAAATGGCCAAGTGATTGGAATCATCCGGAGCTCTTGAGCCGGCACATGCATTCGTCGTCCAAATTTTTGACATCCATCACATCTACTGACCAGATCTTCTACATCAGCGTGAGCCGTCAACCAGTAAAAACCGTGATGAAATGCCTTGGCCACTAATGATTTTGACCCGGCGTGATGACCGCAATCACCTTCATGGATCTCACGAAGGATTTCTTGACCTTCTTCGGGGGAAACACATCATTGAAACGCTCTGGAAACACTGCGATGAAATAACTCTCCATCCGAAATCGTCATGGACTCAGATCGCCGGGTTATCTGCCGAGCCAGGGTCTCATCTGCTGGCAACTCTCCCTGGGTCATGTAAGCCAAGAACGGCACCGTCCAATCTGGGATGACATGAAGAGCCGCTACCAACTGCGCCTCCGGGTCAGGAACAGCTAAATCTTCTTCTGTGGGCAACTTGACAGAGGGGTTATGCAAAACATCCAAAAAGGTGTTGGGTGGCACCGGCTTACGCCGAGACCCTAGCCGGCTTAAAGCATCAGCCGCTTCGTTCTTTCGACGGTCAATATGTTCCACCTGATAACCTTTAAAATATCCTGCAACAGCATCGACCTCTCGGTGATAAGCCGCCATGAGAGGGTCTTTGGAATCCCACTTGCCAGATACCTGTTGAGCCACTAGATCTGAGTCACCAAGACATCTGACCCGGCTCAAGCTCATCTTGTTTGCCACTCGAAGACCATGGAGCAAGGCTTCATACTCTGCTGCGTTGTTAGTGCATGGAAACATCAACCGTAACACATAACAAAATTTATCACCTCGTGGCGAAGTTAACACGACTCCAGCCCCCGAGCCTTCCAATTGCCTGGATCCATCAAAATGAATAGTCCAATATGTGTTGTCCGGCTTCTCTTCCGGCATCTGCATCTCTGTCTAGTCATTGATGAAGTCAACCAGGGTTTGAGACTTAATTGCAGTATGTGGAACATACTTCAACCCTTGAGACCCAAGCTCAATGGCCCACTTGGCGACTCGCCCCGTGGCTTCTCTATTTTGAATAATGTCTCCCAAAGGAGCAGAGCTAACCACAGTGATTGGATGTCCCTGAAAGTAATGCTTAAGCTTCCGGCTTGCCATGAATACCCCATAAACAAGCTTCTGCCAATGTGGATATCGTTGCTTAGACTCAATTAACACTTCACTGACATAATAAACCGGCCGCTGAACCGGATGCTCTTTGCCGGCCTCCTTGCGCTCTACCACCATAGCCACACTAACAGCCCGTGAGTTGGCAGCCACGTATAACAATAGCGGCTCTTTCTCAATTGGAGCAGCTAGGACCGGCGGCTCAGCCAGTTGTGCCTTCAGATCCTCAAAAACAACGTTCGCAACATCGCTCCAAACAAAAACATCCGTTTTCTTCATCAACTGATACAGACGCATAGCCTTTTCCCCTAACCGGGTTATGAACCGGCTCAAAGCAGCCACACGACCCACCAGTCACTGAACATCATTGACGCAGGTTGGTTTGGCTAGAGTTGTAATTGCCTTGATTTTCTCCAGGTTAGCTTCAATACCTCGGTTAGACACCAAAATACCCAAGAGCTTGCCGGATGGCACTCCAAAAACACACTTGGCCGGGTTAAGCATCATCTTGTAAACCTGAAGATTATCAAAAGTCTCTTTCAGGTCTATGACCAAGGTTTCCTCTTCCCTGGATTTCACCACTATATCATCCAGATAAGCATGAACATTGCGCCCAATTTGATCGTGAAGACAATTCTGCACACACCGCTGGTAAGTCACCTGGGCACTCTTAATCCCAAAAGGCATAGACACATAGCAGAAAGCTCCAAAAGGAGTTATAAAAGCTGTCTTTTCTTGATCCTTGACTGCCATCTTAATCTGATGATAACCGGAATAAGCATCTAAGAAACTCAACCGTGTGCAACCCGCCGTAGCATCAATGATCTGATCAATACGGGGGAGAGCAAAAGGATCAGCCAGACAAGCCTTGTTCAAATATGTGTAATCCACACACATACGCTAGGTGCCATTCTTCTTGAGTACCAGCACCGGGTTAGCTAACCATTCAGGGTGAAATACCTCCACAATGAACCCGGCTGCCAAGAGCCGGGCCACCTCTTCTCCGATGGCCTTGCGCCTTTCTTCATTGAACCGTCGGAGAAACTGTCTGACAGGTTTGAACTTTGGATCGATATTAAGAGTGTGCTCAGCGAGTTCCCTCGGGACACCCGGCATGTCTGAAGGTTTCCATGCAAAGATGTCCGGATTCTCACGGATGAACTCAATGAGCGCGCTTTCCTATTTCGGATCCAAGTTTGCGTTGATGATGAACTGTTTGGATGAGTCGCCAGGTACAAAGTCAACCATCTTAGTGTCATCAGCTGATTTGAATTTCAACTCCGGCTCATGCTCTGTTGTTGGTTTCTTTAATGACGTCATGTCCGCCGGGTCAACATGATCCTTGTAGAATTTTAACTCCTTTGTTGCACAAACAGATTCAGCATAGGCGGCATCACCTTCTTCACATTCCAATGCTATCTTCCGGCTCCCGTGTACTGTAATGGTGCCCTTATGACCCAGCATCTTGAGCTGCAAATATACGTAACATGGCCGAGCCATGAACTTGGCATAAGCCGGCCGCCCAAACAGAGCATGATATGGGCTTTTGATCTTAACCACTTCAAAGGTTAATTTTTCTGCTCTGGAGTCATACTCATCCCCAAAGGCTACTTCCAGCTCAATCTTCCCAACTGGGTATGCCGATTTACTAGGTACCACACCGTGAAAAACAGTGTTGGATTGTTTAAGATTTTTATCCGTCAATCCCATCCGGCGGAACGTCTCATAGTAGAGGATGTTGATGCTACTGCCTCCATCCATGAGTTCCTTAGTAAACTTGTACCCACCAACCTGAGGTGCCACTACCAAAGCCAAGTGACCCAGATTATCAACCCGGGGCGGGTGATCCTCTCTGCTCCACACAATAGGCTGCTTCGACCAACGTAAATAACGTGGAATTGCCGTCTCAACGACATTGATGGCCCTCTTGTGGAGTTTCTGGTCCCTCTTACATAAACTGGTAGTAAAGACATGATACTGTCCGCTACTCAACTGCTTCGGGTTGCTCTGATAGCTGGATTGCTGCTGCTGATTCCCTTGGCCGTGTTGCTGATTATATCCTCCTCGGTGACCGGGATAACCCTGACCATGAAAACCTCCTCCGCTTGAACCGGCGCCCGGCCCCTGAAAGCCGCCTCCACCTGAGCCGCCGCCTGGGCCGTGACCCCCATCAAATGCATTTGAATTTTTAAATGCCTTCATGATCGTGCAATCCTTCCATAAGTGGGTGGCTGGTTTCTCCCGGGTGTCGTGCTTTGGACAAGGTTCATTCAACAACTGCTCAAGGGTGGGGCCTGACCCGCCCGATCGAGGGGGTTGTCTGCCCTTGCGCCGCTAATTACCACCCTGCGCATTAGTATTAGCAACAAATTCATCAGCCTTACGTTTATTACCTCCCTAATTCGCCGGGTTATGCTGGTGACCCTTGCCATTGTCGTTCTTCTTTCCCTTCGTTGCCTTTTCTTCGTCAGACACCAGGTCCTTGGTGGTATCAGAGTCGGCATACTTGACAAGAGCTGCCATCAACGTTCCCATGTCATTATAGTCACGTTTAAGCCGCCCCAACTTCTGCTTCAGAGGTTCAAAGCGGCAATTTTTCTCCAACATCAAAACTGCTGAACCGACATCCATCTTATCAGATGAATGTATTATCTCCTTGACCCGGCGCACCCAATGGGTTGTAGATTCACCATCCTCTTGCTTGCAATTGGTCAGGTCCACAATCAACATTTGGCTGCTTACACATGTCCTTGAAGTTCTGGATGAACTGTGATTTCAACTCTGCCCATGATCCGATAGAATTGGGTGGCAATCCCTTCAACCAGGTCCGAGCCGTTCCATCCAACATCATGGTAAAATACTTGGCCATTGCAGCATCGCTATCCTCCAACAGCTCCATAGCCATCTCATAACTCTCAATCCAAGCCCCCGGCTGTAGATCAGCCGTGTAATTAGGCACCTTATGAGGCCCCTTGAAATCCTTAGGCAACTGCTCATTGCGTATGGCTGGGACCATGCAAGGTACGCCTCCGGTTCTTGTGGCCACTCCTGCCTCAACCGAGGTTGCTGGATAAGCCGGAAAGGCTTGGTGAGCCGCCTGCTCTACCGCTATCTGAGCCGCCTGTTCCGCTTCTTGACGAATCCTCTCTTGATCCGCCAAGTTTAGGGCTCCAGCCCGCACCGGCTCATGCCTATACAGCCGGTTGTGGCGTTGATCATTACTTGATATCTCTGCGGACTCCATGTGCCTACTGTAACTCGGGCCCCGACTTGGGCGAGCAGTTGAATGAATCCTGTCTCGACTGTAGGAGTATGCGTCCTGCTGGGCCAAAGCTGTCTGAAGCAGTTCTCTTACCCTCCGGGTTTCAATTGCTGCCGGCGAGTCGCCTTCCATTGGGAGAGCTGCCAAACGAGCCGACGCTGCGATGAGATTTTCCATAGGGTTGGAGAAGTGACCTGGAGGTGCCGATACATAACGAGGAGGAGCTGTATTCATGCGAGGCGGCTCCGTGGTGCGTGGCTGAACTGGTGCACCGGGTGTCGTGACCCAGTTTGCCTCTGGCGGGTTGCTCTCCCCAGCCCCGGGTGTATGGAACAAGTTCCTTGGATCCAGTGTTAGAGGCAGACGTGACTGAGTTTTCTGATGCCTCCTCCTCATGACCTCGTTCGATGCATTAAGATCCACCGACAGCCGAAAAGTTTCTGCTTGAAGCTGCTGAGCACGAGGATCCAGAGCTGCTCGTTCTGCTGCCATCCGGGTTTCCTCCGCGGCTAGATTATATTTAGCTTGCACCATCTCCTCCTGCACGCGTGCCACTTCTACGTCGTGCTGGGCTTTATCCGCCGGTTCTACCGCAGCGGTTAACAGAGTCGTCAGTTTATCCGTGAGGTCCATTAGAACCTGAGCCGGGGGGCGCGCGGGGTCTCCTGACCCGGCTGCTGCCGACCCGGTAACTGCTGCTGCCGCTGCGGTGGAGTTTTGCCTGGGCTGCGTCCCCGCCATGAAGACTCTGACCCAATTCGGCGGCTCAAGGGGGTCCAGAATACTGCTGCCATTGGAACAGCCCCCGAGCATGCCGTCTTGCAGTTGGTACAACGAGTCCGTCTCACCTGTTGATGATGCAGTATCAGAGCAGATGGCCGTCTCCCCGCCTTCCATCGATCCTTCGGAGTATTCACCGCCATGGATGCAGCCTACAAAGGCATGTTTCACGACAGATTGAACACGGGCGGACCCGGTGCGCTGAGCCGTTTCGATGAGGTTGATGTGGGCATCCGGCTCAGGGCCTGACTCGCCGATCCGGCCGATGAAGACCTGAATTCTGCCGAAGGGGACCCGGTACCCATACTCGATCGTGCCGGCCTCGGGGCCCCAGCCTTCGTCGTTGATGTAGAGTTTGCCGTGACGTCTCTTGGTCATCCGGCCCACAGCGTATCCCTTGAGCCCTTCGAAGTTGCCCTTCAAGAACTCAAATCCACCGTGCGCTTGCCCCACGGTGGGCGCCAACTGTCGTGGAATTGACATGGCAGATGTCCTAGAGCAAGGACTTAGTCGTAGGGCCATCGCACTAGGAAACTTAAAGGGGTTAATCGGGATAAAGGACACACGAGAGAGTTTTTATACTAGTTCGGCCCCTTACGATGAAGGTAAAAGCCTACGTCTAGTTGGGATTGGTATTGCTGAGGTTTCGATCTCCAAGAGGCTCAACTCGCCGGCTTGGTTATCGACTTGGTCGTTTCTTGTCCTAAACCGCCTCCGGGTCGTCCCCTTATATACACGGGTTGACGCCTAGTGGCCTACAGAGTCCCGGCCGGCTCATAATCATGTCCGGCTCGGTGACTTCCTTTACATGCCTTTCTTTACAAGTCTTTCCTTACATATGGCGGTTTACAGTATCAGGCCTTTGGGCCTTCTATGTGTTTAGTAATACTATCATCTTGAATGTTTATCGGGCTTCTTATGTAACCCGCCATTAGGGCTGACCCGGCCCCTCCTGGGCGGGTCATACTGGTAGTAATATCCCCAACAGTGGGTGAACGAATTACTGTTGAGCAATTGACAGAATTAAGCATAGTTATGAGAATATCTAGGTATGATCATGTATATAGGCATCACGTTCGAGACAAGTAGACCGACTCCTGCCTGCATCTACTACTATTACTCCACTCATCGACCGCTATCCAGCATGTATCTAGAGTATTAAGTTCATGAAAACAGAGTAACGCCTTAAGCAAGATGACATGATGTAGAGGGATAAATTCATGCAATATGATAAAAAACCAATCTTGTTATCCTCGATGGCAACAATACAATACGTGCCTTGCTGCCCCTACTGTCACTTGGAAAGGACACCGCAAGATTGAACCCAAAGCTAAGCACTTCTCCCATTGCAAGAAAGATCAATCTAGTAGGCCAAACCAAACTGATAATTCGAAGAGACTTGCAAAGATAACCAATCATACATAAAAGAATTCAAGCTCAAAAAAAGAATTCAGAGAAGATTCAAATATTGTTCATAGATAATCTTGATCATAAACCCACAATTCATTGGTCTCAACAACCACACCGCAAAAAGATGATTACAACGAATAGATCTCCACAAGAGAGGGGGAGAACATTGTATTGAGATCCAAAAAGAGAGAAGAAGCCATCTAGCTAATAACTATGGACCCGAAGGTCTGAGGTAAACTACTCACAATTCATCAGAGAGGCTATGGTGTTGATGTAGAAGCCCTCCGTGATGGATGCCCCCTCCGGCGGAGCTCCGGAACAGGCCCCAAGATGGGATCTCGTGGATACAGAAAGTTACGGCGATGGAATTAGGGTTTTGGCTTCATATCTGATCGTTTGGGGGTACGTAGGTATATATAGGAGGGAGGAGTACGTCGGTGGAGCAACAGGGGGCCCATGAGGGTGGAGGGCGCGCCTGGGGGGTAGGCGCGCCCCCCTCTCTCGTGGCTTCCTCCTTTATTTCTTGACGTAGGGTCCAAGTCTCCTGGATCATGTTTGGTGAGAAAATCACGTTCCCGAAGGTTTCATTCCGTTTGGACTCCGTTTGATATTCCTTTTCTTCGAAACCCTAAAATAGGCAAAAAATTAGCAATTCTGGGCTGGGCCTCCGGTTAATAGGTTAGTCCCAAAAATAATATAAAAGTGGATAATAAAACCCAATAATGTCCAAAACATTAGATAATATAGCATGGATCAATCAAAAATTATAGATACGTTGGAGACGTATCAGTCTTTTCTTTTTATTTTTTGTCAGGGACCTATCCATGATTATTTTTATCGCAAATTAGCTCCTGATCTTCAAACCCTCGCCGTTTCTTAACCATTTGTCCAAATCCAGTGAAACCAACGCCAAAATCTTCGCCTAAAACCCCTCTCTATGTTTAACCAACTTGAACAAGGTTTTGACAAATTTAAAATTTGGTTTCAAGCAGATTTGTCTACAGAGTTCTTTTAACCATAGTTTCAGTTCCATAGCTTCGATTCGATCGATTCTTTTTGCAAATCGAACCTCTTCAGTTGAACTTTCAGTTTGGGTGTTCTTATTTGAAGTTTTACCCTTGCATCTTTGCCTGAGTGCTTATGTATGCTATTGTTTGTTTGCGATAGAATTTCCGGGTGCGCAGTGTGCTACTACGAGTCACTAGGTTTTGCGGATCATCAGCAAGGCAAGTAACACATTGATCATACCCCTTTATTACCCGATTTTTATGTATTAGTTACAACCCTCAAAGTTTGCATGAGTAGGATCTCTTAACATGTGGGTTTTGGGAAGTAGTTGATGAGGTAGAACCTATTGCCCTTTTATTACCAAACCCCTGGGAGTTACTTCTACGTTATGCTATTTATTGCCATGCTATGCTCGTAGACATGGATTGGATTTGAGTGTATCCATGCTAGTTGTGAGATTAATAATTAATGGTTTACTTAAGGTGGCTACTTAAACACACATCTGGGTGGATATGTTGCGGGCACATGGGGATATGCCAGTGCTGTCTTTTTGGTTCGCCACCCAGGCTCAAAGGGATCATAAGATTATTCATGCTAGAAACTTCCGTTTGCATCCACAAGCCATTATGGGCTCTAGCATAGTGGAGTAAGTTGCATGACCTCTTCCAGTGGTAGGCTAGCAGATGTAGAGGATGTAGGTTGGTACTGTCTATCCGGGGTTAGAGTTAATACTTCTGAAAGACTGTGTCTCGATCATCCGTTTCTCAAACACCTTGTAGTGCGAGAAATCCAATGGAGGAGATCGAGTCTTGTGGGGAAAACTGCGCAAACCTCTGCAAAGTGTACAAACTAATCATGGTTAGCCGTGTCCCCGGTTATGGACATCTTGAGTATCTCGTACTTGGATTATCCTGTGGATCTCATCACCCTAAATTAAATTTGTTGGGATGTTAATTATTTTAATTGGGATTGAGATGAGGTTTTACCATTCTCAATGTTTTTCAACTACCATGATAGTTATATAAAATATATTACTTTGTTGTAGGAAAAAAGTTGGCTTTTCGCAAAAACATTATAACCATAGAGCCTCCACCAGCCATATATGCATGTAGTGATAGCTTTTACTTGTTTCATTGCTCTACTGTGTTATCTTACCAACATATTCCATGTGCTGACCCGTTTCGGGCTGCAACATATCATGTTGCAGACTTTTAAGATGAAGAGTAAAGTGCGCTAGGTCGTTGTCGTGCACTCAGCTATGCCGTTGGAGTTGATGGACTCACTTTATCTTCCAAGCCTTCCGTTGTTATCTTACTTAGATGACCTTAAGCTGTATTTATTGTAATAAGTTCTCTATCAATGTAATAAGTGTGTGATTTCTACTCTGTTATAAATCCTTCGAAGTACTATGTGTGTGTCAGCATTACCGATCCAGGGATGACACTTATGCACAGATATTTGGCCGTTTGAGGTCGGATCGCTAAAAGATGGAATCAGAGCACACGCTGAATGTAGGACACGACCACTAATATGAACCATATGTCACTCTTCTCTACTCATTTCTGACTTCTCTCCATTTTCTACTCTATAGGATGGCGGACGCGAGGAACAAGTTTGCACAGCTGGATGAAGACACACCTTTTGGATGACACTTGAAGGAAGTCACTAGGTACCTGAACATTGGAATACCAAGCTTCACCGGGACCTACACCTCCACTTTACCAGAAGAGGAGTGTTGGATGATTCAAGTTCAAGTTCCAGGAAGAACATTCACACCAGTAACTGAGCCCATAGAGTTTTCCTTTCATGAACCAACCTGGAGTCTAGGAAAGAGCATGGTAGCCCACATCGCCATAGGACGCATCGGCGAAGTTTATCACAAGGATCTTAAGGACACCATCTATCAGATATGTGGGCGCCGAGATGAGCAATGGGAGATGATCAGCACCAGGAAAGACAGGTCCATTACAGCTTACATCCAGGAGTTAAACCAGCACATACAACGCCAGGAGAACCAAATGTGCGCAAGCATGATAGATCTGAAGAAGTTGATGACGAGGAACATGGAGCTCGAAGAGGAACTCAAGTCTACACACGACGGATACAAGGAGGAAATAACCGTACTAGTGAAGATGAACAACGACCTAACAAGGAAGCTAGGAGTATTCATGGGAGACCCTGCACCAGGAGGAGATGACGGCCACCCCAAGGACTACATCATCATCGAAGACACCGACTCTAACCCTAGTGATGATGATTATGAAGACGAAGCTGGAACAGATATCATGGAGTCTTCTACCGATCAAAATTTCTAGTAGACCGCCATGCTATCAGTAGTATTTCCCCCATGTATATATTAGTAGTCTGAGCACTATAACAATAGTTAGATCGATTGTAGGCCCTTGTTTGATACTGTTTTGGAGTGATATTGATTGTGTTTGTCTCATGTGCATATGGATAGTGTTTCTCACTAGACCTCATTCTATTCTAATCTCTCCCCTCTAAAACCCATCAGATGCCTTCGAGACGTGACCTCGGATTTGCTTTCCCACCGGAGCTCACTCAGTTGATCCAACAGCAGAATACACTGATGCAGTTGCTAGTTCAGAATCAAGGCAACAACAACAATAACAATAACCCACCGCCACCACCTCGAGTTGACAACTTAGCCCGTTTTCTGAGGTTACAACCGCCGGTGTTCCAGTAGCATCGAGCCCATAGTTGCGGATGACTGGCTACGCATGATTGGAAGGGAGTTAACCACTGTAGGTTGCACAGATGCTGAGAAGGTGCGTTTTGCCGCACACCAATTGGATGGACCTGCAGCCTCATGGTGGGAGAATTACACAACCACCTTCCCCTTAGCCAATGTTACTTGGGAGCAGTTTCAGCAAGCATTCCACACTACTCATGTCTCAACTGGAGCTATGAGCATGAAGAAGTGTGAGTTTCGCAACTTACGCAGGGCAACCATACTATGGGGCAGTACATGGAGGAGTTTAGTATGTTAGCTCGCTATGCTCCGGATGATGTGGCCACAGATGCTGCGAAGCAAGAGAAAATTATGGAAGGGCTGAACGATGAGATGAGTGTGCAGTTGATGGTGGCAACATTTAACAACTACCAAGAGTTGGTAGATAAGGCTCTTATGATTGAAGGAAAGCAGCAACAAACTGAGAGCTGCAAAAGGAAGAATGGACAAGGGAAGTACAATTCAGGAGCTCAGCAAAAGCCACGTTTTACCCCGAACTCGGGAGAATATACCCATAACCATGGAGGTCATAACCACAATGGAGGAAATTCGCATAACCCCAGTGGTTCGAAGAATGGAAACGGGAATGGAGCAGGCAGTAATCAGAACCGCTCTAACCCAGCCACACCCGCCAAGAAGGACCAAAGTCACGTTACTTGTTTCAAGTGTGGGAAGACTGGACACTATGCCAATGAGTATCCTGAACTCAAGAATGGAAATGGCAATGGAAGCTCTGGGGAGAAGCCCAACCCTTGCAATAAGGGCCAAGTGAACCACGTGAACGCGGAGGAGGTTGAAGAGCAGCCAGACGCAGTTATCGGTATGTTTTTGGTTGAGGTTGAAGAGCAGCCAGACGCAGTTATCGGTATGTTTTTGGTTAAGTCATTTACCGCTCTCGTTCTTTTCGATACTGGTGCATCACATTCATACATTTCAAGGGGATTTGTGGACAAGTTTAAGTTACCCACCTTAGCCCTTAGGACACCCTTGTTAGTAAGCTCACCAGGAGCAGAGTATATGCCCAGCCGATGGTGCAACTGGATACCCTTAAACATTGGCATCCATATTCCCCCCAGACCTAATAATTCTGGAGTCACAAGGATTGGATGTGATACTGGGTATGGATTGGCTATTGAAGTATGGAGGAAACATTGACTGTGCTAGTATGTCAATTCTACTCACCACCCGGAGGGAAAAAGGATTAAGTATGTATCCAGGCATACCCCAAAGAGGACCCACGTAAATTCCCCCACGGGAGTTGTTCAGGAGGAAGTGCCTGTAGTGAAGGATTACCCGGATGTATTTCCAGAGGAACTACCAGGCATGCCGCCAGATCGAGACATTGAGTTTTTGATAGAGCTGTTGCCAGGCACCGGACCAATATCGAAGAGACCATACGGGATGCCCTGGAGGAGATTAAGAAACATATCAAGGAGTTATTGGAGAAAGGTTACATTCGACGAAGCTCGTCACCATGGGGAGCCCCAGTGCTTTTGGTTGAGAAGAAGGATAAATCTCTGAGAATGGTGGTTGATTATCGTGCATTGAATGAAGTGACGATCAAGAACAAGTACCCACTGCCAATGATCAATGATTTGTTTGACCAGCTGCAAGGAGCTAAAGTATTTTCCAAGATCAATCTTCGATCAGGATACCACCAACTGAAAATCCGAGAACATGATATACCCAAGACAACCTTCACCACAAGGTACAAGCTATATGAGTACACGGTTATGTCATTCGGATTGACTAACGCCCCAGCCTATTTCATGAGTATGATGAATAAGGTGTTCATGGAGTTTTTGGATAAGTTTGTTGTGGTGTTCATTGATGATATTTTGGTATACTCAAAGAATGAAGAGGAACAGAAGGAGCATTTGAGTTTAGTTCTCGAGAAGCTCAGGGAACATCAGTTATATGCCAAGTTCAGTAAATGTGAGTTTTGGTTGAAGGAAGTTGGATTCCTTGGACATATTATTGAAAGGATCGAGATGGACCTAGAGGTGTGTGTGTGTGTGTGCGGGGGGGGGGGGGTGAATAGGTACAATTACAAATTTTAATTGTTACTTAGCAATTTTAGGCACAAATGCGGAATATGAAAGTGAGCCTAACAATTGTAAGTGTAGTACTAAGTGCTAAGCAAGATAAATAAGTAATACAAGTAAGTAGACAAACAAACACAATAGATATAAGTAAGTGCTAAGAGACAAGTAACCACAAGTAGAGAGTTAGGGTTAGGAATAACCACAACTCCGGGAGACGAGGATGTATGCCGATGTTCACTTCCTTGGAGGGAAGCTACGTCATCGTTAGAGAGGTGGATGTTACCACGAAGGCACACCAACGCCACGAAGGCTCACCCTATTCTCCCTTTGAGACAACACCACAAAGGCGTTTCTCAACCACTAGTGGTAGACCTTGGGGTGGTCTCCAAACCCTCACAAACTTTTTCCGGGGGTAATCACAAAGGTCGATTCCTCTCCGAAAGACTCCTACCGCCTAGGAGTCTCCAACCTCCAAGAGTAACAAGATCGAAGGGGAAAAGCTCAAGACTTGCTCAAATCACAAATTCCTTTGGTGCAAAGAAGGAGAAGGAGTGGATCTATCACTTGATCGGACTACTTCTCTCGAAAGCTCTCAAATCCCTTGGGGATCTATGATTTGGTGTGGAAGAGTGGGAGAGAGAGTGAAATGTGTTCTAGGGTTTGTTCAAAGTGAATGGTCAACCCTATCCCATGGGGGAGAAGGGCTATATATAGTGTGAGCTTAAATATGGCCGTTGTAGTGCAAGTGAACGGGCAGGCCGGACATTCGGGCTAGGGGCTGGACATCCGTCCTGGCAAGCCACTTGAAGAGCAAGGCAGAAACAAAGCAGGAAACAGAGGGGCCGGACATCTGGGGGTCAAGCCCGGACATCCGGCATAACAGGAAGGCCCGGACATCCGGCAGGTGGCCGGACATCCGGCGCGTAGCCCAGCATAAAAACGTTCTCTGGACAGCTATGCCCGGATATCCGGCAAGGAGGCCGGACATCCGGCGAGCACTGGGAGCCCGGACATCCGGCGTAGAGGGCCGGACATCCGACAGCAGCACTGCACAAAAGTGCATTCTGGAATGGCTAGGCCCGGATATTCCTCGAGAGGCCCGGACATCCGGGGAGCAGCCCGGACATCCGGCACGAGGCCCGGACATCCGGCACTCACAGAGACAGAATGATTCAAAGTTAAGAGGGGATAAAAAGAACTATGGAAAGGAGTATTTTTGACTCGAGCAAGTCTGTTACGAACCCAATCGATCCCCTCTTAATAGTGCGGGATCCTATACTCAAGGAAACAAAATGTAACATCATTTTAACACTTCATCCTTGAGAGAACCCACTTCGTATACTCTTGATCCACACACAATTTGACGAACCGGGGACCAACACCTGAGATTCACTTGACAACCATTGTTAGTCCCCTACATGTAGATTGTTATTAACATCAAAACATAATATAAGGGCATGATTGCACTTTCAATCTCCCCCTTTTTGTTTGTTGATGACAATCATACATGTAGTATCATAAATGTAATAAATAATCTTAGCAATGGCAATCATGAGAGCAAAAAGGATACAAAATATGTTTAGTTACAATTTGCTTTTAGCTCGCCCTCATTGTGTGCATGCGATGAGTATATTAGGATGACCCACACAAAAGTTCGTATGATAGCATATGTAACACAAAGAGATAAGAAAAAAAAGAGAGACAAGCACATATGAAATCATCATAACACATCAAATAGACTAAGAACATTTCATGGCCACACACAAACATAACATAGTCTCATACGAACAAGAAGGCACACGAATAGTAACATAGTCTCAAACGAACAAGTACCATAGGTAGCAACATAAAGTTGAAATAACATCTCATAGCATGACCATATTACTAAGATACTACTTCTCCCCCTTTGACAGCAACAAGTAAAAAGGGGCGAAGAACTAAACAGGCTCAATCACTCCCGACAGATGTCATCATCATCATCAAAGAACTCGGGGTACTCAGCACGAGATGGAAAGCTGAAAGTGGACGAGTATGGAGCCGCGGGAAGAGGATCATCATCACTAATGGGACTCCCATGGTCACGGAGGCGCTGTTTGAGCAGATTCTTGGAGATGACTAGGCGCTTCTAAACATCATGATTTTGCTGACAGCTGAAAGTGATCGCCTTCATGATAGCAGATTGATCCTTACCCAAGAATGATGCAAAACGAGCATGAGGAGCAGTCGAGGAAGATGGAACAGAAAAACCAGTGGGCGGAGTGGGAGCAGCTGTCCTCCCACCAGCAGACCTCCTAGGCTGAGTAGGAGCAGGAGCTACCACGCGCATATGAGGAGGAGGCTTCCAAATGGAGTGCACAGTTGGCTTAACCACCTCAAAGGGAGCAGTGTGATCAATCAGAGCCTGAATAAATGGAGCATGAGGGAACTAGCGCATCTGAATGAAGCTGCAAAGACGGATCTCATGCCAAATGAAGTTGGCTGTGTCCAGAGGCTCAGTGGGTTTCTCATGCATACGAACCATCAAGTCAATGCAATAGTTGCGAGCCCTCGAGCGATCTCCCTTCTTAGGGTAGAGTGTGCGAAGCACACATTGATAGAGGATGAAGAAGGGAGCACGAAAGATGGATACTTCATTGACTGGATATGCTTTCTCATCATCAGTGAGCTGAGAGGGAGGTTTTACAAGAGGCATGCAAGCATCAATCCCTTTGGGCTTGTACTCTGGATCCATACTGTGGATGCAATGGCCAACACCGGAGAGACCCAAAATCTGAACAAACCTGTCATAGGTGATGCTTAGTGTGGTGTCATCGGTCATCCAAGTGAGAGTGTTGTCTGAACCAAAGAAATAGGTGGCATAGAACTGTAGGATGGCGGCTTCACTCCAATCACACCTGAAGGTCATTGCAGGACCAAGAGTCATATCATCAATGATCTTGACCGGATCGTTAAGGAACATGGCAGGATTATCACACAGGAAGTTGAGATCCAAGTATGAGTGAGGAGCAAGGCCACGCCTATGGACAAAACTGGAATAGAGATCCTGCTGCATACGAGTCTGTAACCGAGGATCTTCGGCATCAGCCACCATCTCATATTGATTGACATCCCGATGGAACTGAAGATATTGCCCCGCCCCCACAGTTGTGAAGTCGTGAGTGGGGCGACCTCCACTGTCAGGAAGCTCCATGGAGATGCGACGACCATGGGTAATGGGCATGGCAGAACCACAAACTTGAGGCACCAGCACCCTCCTAGTGCCGGGCTTGGACTGTCCAACAGACTGTCTTGGTGCACTGTCATCCTCTTACTCTCCAACATAGTCCGCATCATCTAGATCCAAGGCCGACGGACTGGTGGATGGTGCCCACTTCTTCTTCTTGGTGGCGGTCTTCTTCTTATTAGGCCGAGCATGCTCATCGGAGTCGGTTGAGCCTTGCCGGCGATCAACTGAAATGGATAATGAGCAGATTCCAATAAGAAGAAGCCAAAGGATATGAACAGGGATATGCCAAATTAAACCATGGGATGAACATTTTTTTGATTATGACCATAGGACAAGTCCAAATGGTAGATCAAATTTTTTTACATGCCCATGGTTAAGTTGAGTATCCGAGTACATATAGAGGTGATTATAGGCTTAGGTATTCAGTACCAAAACGCGAGAGCAATAGATATGGCAAGATGTACATGGAGACTAATGCAACCCTAATCATATTTTGGTCACAAGCAAAAGGGAGATGGAGAGAGGCAACATTCTTACCCCGAGAAGACACCTCGGGACGCGTGGGACCGCAGTTCTTGGTGCGAGCCATGAAGAACTTCGGTGGTGAATCCCTCCGAACACCAGGCCCTCCCGAGAGACTCAAGAGATGGATTGGATAGAGTCGTAGATCGGGAGGAGGAGAGTCCGAGGGCAGGAGATCGGGGCCGGAGATCGACGGAGACTGGCCAGGTCAGCGCCGGAGCACACCCCAGCGGCGACGGGCTGTGTGGTGAGATGGGGAGAGGAAACGGGAGTGAGTGAGTAACTCCCCGTAAAGCCCGAGCCCCTCCTCTGTTATACGGTGTGGCAACAGGCTGGACACCCGGGGCATGGCCCGAATATCCAGCAGTTGGAGGTCAGGGAGCAGAAGAAATAGGTCCGGCCACTGGACAGAGAGAAGGATGGGGAATGGATTTTCAAGGAGACAACACAAAGACTTGAATATAGACTCCGCCAAGGAGTTTTTAGCGATTTATATGGGTAGAAGTCCGAGTCAGCTATGGTCATACTAAGATAAAAATAACCACCCAACTTAAATAAGTAATGAAAGATCCATACATGCAAGGTACAAGCAGTGATCGAGGTCACCATGTTTGAGCATATGGACTATAGGACCACAAAGATGTAGACTTTGAGCACATGGTCACCACTCCATCATATTAAAGCCCATAGTTCGAGAACCATGAAACTTTGAGAGTGTTTGTTCTATTTATGCATTATGTAGGGTGAGAATATTCATGAATTGAATGTCTCCCCCTAAATATATGCCTACATCAAGACAAGACATAATGTTTATGCATGAATGAGTACTAGATTTCACATAATGTTGTCAAGCTCCAAGATACCAAGTTCACGCCTAAGTTGACAAAACCTTGCTTCATCCAATGGCTTGGTGAAAATATCTGCAAGTTGCATATCTGTGCCAACATGAGCAATGTAAACATCACCCTTCTCCACATGATCTCTCAAGAAGTGGTACCTAATGTCAATGTGCTTGGTGCGGGTATGATCTTTGGGGTTCTCAGCAATATTAATGGCACTTCCATTGTTACATAGAAGAGGCACATGTCTATAGGTGATACCGTAATCCTTCAAAGTTTGCCTCATCCATAGTAACTGAGTTGCACAACTGGCGGTTGCAATATATTCAGCTTCGGCGGTGGAGAGGGCAACACAATTTTGCTTCTTCGAGGACCAACTTACCAAGGAGCATCCAAGAAATTGACATGCACCGGAGGTGGATTTATGATCCACTTTGTCTCCAGCCCAATCCGCATCCGTGTAGCCAATGAGATCAAACTTAGCATCCTTGGGGTACCATAGACCCAACTTTGGGGTGTGAACAAGATATCTAAGAATATGCTTAACCGCCTTATGATGGCTTTCCCTAGGGGAAGCTTGAAATCTAGCACACATGCATACACTAAACATGATGTCTGGTCTAGATGCACAAAGATAAAGCAATGAACCAATCATAGAGCGGTATTTAGACGGGTCGAAGGGGATACCGTTTGAGTCTTCAGTGAGTACAATTTTGGTTGGCATGGGGGTCTTACATGGGCTAGCATCAGTCATACCAAATTTTGCTAGGATATCCTTGAGGTATTTGGCTTGAGACAAGAAAATTCCTGCTTGAAATTATTGGATTTGAAAGCCGAGGAAGAACTTCAGATCCGCATTGAGTGACATTTCAAAATTCTTGGTCATTGATGCCACAAACTTCTTGCATAAATGAATGTTAGGAGAACCAAAAATGATATCATCTACATAGATTTGGCACAATATCAAATCACCTTTGTCCCTCTTAGTAAAAAGAGTGGGATCGATCACCCCTCTCACAAAACCATCATCGAGTAGAAACTTCTTAAGATGATCATACCAAGCACGAGGTGCTTGTTTGAGGCCATACAAAGCCTTATGAAGTTTATACACATAGTCTTTGTGATCGGGGTCAATGAACCCAGGTGGTTGTGATACATATACTTCTTCTTGTAGAGGACCATTAAGGAAAGCACTCTTCACATCCATTTGATGTAATGTAAAGCCATTGAAAGCAGCATAAGCAAGTAAGATGCGAATGGATTCAAGACGGGCAACGGGGGCAAAGGTCTCACCAAAGTACAAACCTTCAACTTGTGAGTACCCTTGTGCCACTAACCTTGCCTTGTTGCGGATGATTACGCCATTCTCATCTTGCTTGTTCTTGAAAATCCACTTTGTTCCAAGGATGTTGTGTTCCGTAGTTGGCCTCTTGACTAATGACCACACTTGATTGCGCTCAAAACTATTTAACTCTTCTTGCATAGCAATGAGCCAATCGTTGTCTATCAACGCATCTTGTATCTTGAGAGGCTCAACACTAGACACAAAAGAGAAGTGAGCACAAAAGTTTGTTAATTGTTTACGAGTGACTCTACCTTTCGATATGCCAGTGAGGATTTTATCAACATCAACATGACCGGCCACTCGAGGCATGATGGAGGTTAAGGTTTCGCGAGGTTCAACTTCATGTCCATCATCCACGTCCTCAACATATGGATCATTAATGTGTGGTGGAAAATCTTCTTCTTCTTCTTGCATTTGAAGTTCATTGTCAATGATTCCACTTTCTTGTTCTTGCCCTTGAGGATGATCTTGTTCTTGATGATTATCATGAAGAGGAACTTGATCATCATCTTGTACATGGACTATGGGCATTGATTGAGTAATAGGGGCTTGTGATGGTATGGGTGTTGAAGTAGTTTGATGATGTGTGAGGCCTTCATCTTCTTCTTCATCATCATGAGGGTCTTGTTCCATTGGAATAAGTGCACCAACACCCATTGTCAAGATATCTTGAGAAGAATCATCTTCACCTACATCACTTAGATCAACTTGCTCCCCATGGGAGCCATTAAATTCATCAAACACCACATCACAAGTTTCTACAACACATCCATTGGATTTGTTGTAGACTCTATAGGCGTGAGAGTTTGATCCATAGCCAACAAATGTGCCCTCAATGGTTTTAGATTGAAATTTTCCTAACCGCTCTCTTTTGTTGAGGATGAAGCATTTACACCCAAATACATGAAAGTACTTGACATTTGGCTTGTTCTCGGTTAGGAGCTCATATGGAGTCTTTTCCAATATCGTGCGGAGAAGAGCCGGTTTGATGCATGACATGCAGTGTTGACGGCCTCGACCCAAAAACTATGTGGCGACTTGTATTCATCCAACATGGACCTTGCCATCTCCACAAGGGTGCGGTTCTTCCTTTATGCAACACCATTTTGTTGGGGAGTGTATGGAGCTGAATATTGATGCTCAATCCCTTCATCACTAAGGAACTCTTCCAAGGTGCAGTTCTTGAACTCGGATCCATTATCACTTCTTATTGCCAAAATTTCTTTGTCAAACTTGCGTTGTGCTTGCTTGGCAAAGTCAATGAAGGTGATCTTTGTCTCGTCCTTGGATTTGAGGAAGAAAACCCATGTATACCTTGAGTAATCATCCACAATGACAAGTCCATACTTTTTTCCCACCAAGACTATCCCATGAAGGAGGCCCAAAAAGATCCACATGAAGGAGCTCCAAAGGCCTTGAAGTATGCTACGTCTTGAGCTTGCGTTGGTTTTCCCCGAAGAGGAAGGGATGATGCAGCAGAGTAGCGTAAGTATTTTCCTTAGTTTTTGAGAACCAAGGTATCAATCCAGTAGGAGGCCACACTCAAGTCCCTCGTACCTGCACAAAACGATAGCTACTCGCAACCAACGCGATTAGGGGTTGTCAATCCCTTCACGGTCACTTACGAGAGTGAGATCTGATAGATATAATATTTTTGGTATTTTTGGTATAAAGATGCAAAGTAAAAAGCAAAAGAAAAGTAAAAAAAGCAAAGCAAGATTAAAGTGATGGAGATTGATATGATGAGAATAGACCCGGAGGCCATAGGTTTCACTAGTGGCTTCTCTCAAGAGCATAAGTATTCTACGGTGGGTGAACAAATTACTGTTGAGCAATTGACATAATTGAGCATAGTTATGAGAATATCTAGGCATGATCATGTATATAGGCATCACGTCCATGACAAGTAGATCGAAACGATTCTGCATCTACTAATATTACTCCACTCATCGACCGCTATCCAGCATGCATCTAGAGTATTAAGTTAAAAACAGAGTAACGCCTTAAGCAAGATGACATGATGTAGAGAGATAAATTCATGCAATATGAAATAAACCCCATCTTGTTATCCTCGATGGCAATGATACAATACGTGCCTTGCTGCCCCTTCTGTCACTGGGTAAGGACACCGCAAGATCGAACCCAAAGCTAAGCACTTCTCCCATGGCAAGAACTACCAATCTAGTTGGCCAAACCAAACGAATAATTCGAAGAGACTTGCAAAGATATCCAGTCATACATAAAAGAATTCAGAGAAGATTCAAATATTATTCATAGATAGACTTGATCATAAACCCACAATTCATCGGTCTCAACAAACACACCGCAAAAAGAAGATTACATCAAATAGATCTCCACAAGAGAGGGGGATAACTTTGTATTGAGATGCAAAAAGAGAGAAGAAGCCATCTAGCTACTAACTATGGACCCGAAGGTCTGAGATAAACTACTCAAACTTCATCGGAGGGGCTAGGATGATGTAGAAGCCCTTCGTGATGACGGCCCTCTTCTGGCGGAGCTCCGGAACAGGCCCCAAGATGGGATCTCGTGGATACAGAAAGTTGCGGCGGTGGAATTAGGTTTTTGGCTCCTATTCTGATCATTTGGGGGTACGTAGGTATATATAGGAGGAAGGAGTACGTCGGTGGAGCACCGAGGGGCCCATGAGGCAGGGGGGCGCGCCCTAGGGGGGGGCGCCCCCCACCCTCGTGACCTCCTCTTTGACCCCCTGGAGTAGGGTCCAAGCCTCCTGGATCACGTTCGGTGAGAAAATCACGTTCCCGAAGATTTTATTCCGTTTGGACTCCGTTTGATATTCTGTTTATCCGAAACACTGAAATAGGCAAAAAATAGCAATTCTGGGCTGGGCCTCCGATTAATAGGTTAGTCCCAAAAATAATATAAAAGTGGAAAATAAATCCCAATATAGTCCAAAACAGTAGATAATATAGCATGGAGCGATCAATAATTATAGATACGTTGGAGACGTATCAGGCATCCCCAAGCTTAATTCCTGCTCGTCCTCGAGTAGGTAAATGATAAAAAGAGAATTTTTGATGCGGAGTGCTACTTGGCATAATTTCAATGCAAATCTTCTTAATTGTGGTATGAATATTCAGATTAGAAAGATTCAAGACAAAAGTTTATGTTGACATAAAAAATAATAATACTTCAAGCATACTAACAAAGCAATTATGTCTTCTCAAAATAACATGGCCAAAGAAAGTTATCCCTACAAAATCATATAGTATGGCTATGCTCCATATTCACCACACAAAGTATTTAAATCATGCACAACCCTGATGACAAGCCAAGCAATTGTTTCATACTCTAACTTTTTTCAAAACTTTTTTCAATCTTCACGCAATACATGAGCATGAGCCATGGATATAGCATTATAGGTGGAATAGAATGGTGGTTGTGGAGAAGAAAAAAAGGAGGGGAAGATAGTCTCACATCAACTAGGCATATCAACGGGCTATGGAGATGCCCATCAATAGATATCAATGTGAGTGAGTAGGGATTGCCATGCAACGGATGCACTAGAGCTATAAATGTATGAAATCTCAACAAAAGAAACTAGTGGGTGTGCATCCAACTTGCTTGCTCACGAAGACCTAGGGCAATTTTTAGGAAGCCCATCATTGGAATATACAAGCCAAGTTCTATAATGTAAAATTCCCACTAGTATATGAAAGTGAAAACATATGAGACTCTCTATATGAAGAACATGATGCTACTTTGAAGCACAATATATGAGACTCGCTATATCATGGTGCTACTTTGAAGCACAAGTGTGGAAAAAAGGATAGTAGCATTGCCCTTTTTTGGGCCTTCTTTTTTTTCTTTGGCCTTTCTCTTCTTTTTTTATTGGGACAATGCTCTATTGAATGATGATCATCACACTTTTATTTATTTACAACTTAATGATTACAAATCGATTCTAAAACAAAGTATGACTCTATATGGATGCCTCCGGCGGTGTACCGGGATATGCAATGAATCAAGAGTGACAAGTATGAAGAAATTATGAACGGTGGCTTTTCCACAAATACTATGTCAACTACATGATCATGCTAAGCAATATGACAATGATGAATGTGTCATGATGAACTAGATGGTGGAAAGTTGCATGGCAATATATCTCGGAATGGCTATGGAAATTCCATAATAGGTAGGTATGGTGGCTGTTTTGAGGAAGGTATATGGTGGGTGTATGATACCGGCGAAAGGTGCGCGGTATTAGAGAGGCTAGCAAAGTTGGAAGGGTGAGAGTGCGTATAATCCATGGACTCAAGATTAGTCATGAAGAACTCATATACTTATTGCAAAAATCTAGAAGGTATCAAAGCAAAGTATTATGCGCATGCTCCTAGGGGGATAGATTGGTAGGAAAAGACCATCGCTCGTCCCCGACCGCCACTCATAAGGAAGACAATCAATAAATAAATCATGCTCCGACTTCGTCACATAACGGTTCACCATACGTGCATGCTACGGGAATCACAAACTTTAACACAAGTATTCTTTATATTCACAACTACTCAACTAGCATGACTTTAATATTATCACCTCCATATCTCAAAACAATTATCATGCTTCAATCTTTTCTTAGTATTCAACACACTCAAAAGAAAGTTTCACAAATCTTGAATACCAAGCATATTATTATTAAGCAAATTACCATGCTATTAAGAGAATCTCAAAATAATTTAAGTGTAGCATGAGAGATCAATAGTTTCTTTAAAACAAATCCACCACCATGCTCTAAAAGATCTAAGTGAAGCACATAGAGCAAAATTATAACACTCAAAAGATATAAGTGAAGCACATAGAGCAAAATTATCTAGCTCAAAAGATATAAGTGAAGCACATAGAGTATTCTATCAAATTTTAATTCATGTATGGCTCTATCAAAAGGTGTGTACAGAAAGGATTATTGTGGCATACTAATACACAAAGACACAAATAATACAAGACGCTCCAAGCAAACCACATATCATGTTGGTGAATAAAAATATAGCTCCAAGTAAATTACCGATGGAAGTGGACGAAAGAGGGGATGCCTTCCGGGGCATCCCCAAGCTTTGACTTTTTGGTGTCCTTGGATTATCTTGGGGGTGCCATGGGCATCCCCAAGCTTAGGCTCTTGCCACTCCTTGTTCCATGATCCATCAAAATAATTCACCCAAAACTTGAAAACTTCACAACACAAAACTCAAAATAGAAAACTCGTGAGCTTCGTTAGCGAAAGAAAACAAAAGACCACTTCAAGGTACTGTAATGAACTCATTATTTATTTATATTGGTGTTGAACCTATTGTATTCCAACTTCTCTATGGATTATAAACTATTTTACTAGCCATAGATTCATCAAAATATGCAAACAACACACGAAAAACAGAATCTGTCAAAAACAGAACAGTCTGTAGTAATCTGTAGCTAGCGCAAGATCTGGAACCCCAAAAATTCTAAAATAAATTGCTGGACGTGAGGAATTTATCTATTAATCATGTGTGAAAGTGCGTTATATCAACTAGAGGGGGGGTGAATAGGCGATTTTTATGAAAGTCTTCAAAACTTGGGAGTTATGAAGACAAACAGTGAAGATTATGCCTATCACTTTGCAGCGGAAGTTAGATTACACTAGGCCAGCCATGGTCATGTATTCAATAGAGTGAAAGCACAGTGACAAACAGCTTCAGTGTAATAAGGATCAAGTAGGAAGAAGTTATGAAGCCAAACAGATCATGCATTCACGTTGTGAAGACAAATGATAAAGCAAGCATGCAATGACTTCACAATGAGTAACAGCAAGAGAAGGAGGTGAAGATGAAACCAGTGACTCGTTGAAGACAATGATATGTTGGACCAGTTCCAGTTGCTGTGACAACTGTACGTGTGGTTGGAGCGGCTAGGTATTTAAACCTTAGGACACACAATCCCGGACACCCAGTCCTGAACACACAGTTCAGGACACCAAGTCCTCACCGTATTCTCCTTGAGCTAAGGTCACTTAGTCCTCGCCCAATCACTCTGGTAAGTCTTCAAGGTAGACTCCCAAACCTTCACAGACTTCGTTCACTTGCAATCCACAATGTCTCTTGGATGCTCTGAACGCGACGCCTAACCGTCTGGAGGATTCACAGTCCTCAAGTGTAATAAGTCTTCAGATCACACAGACAAGAAGACTTAAGTGATGCCCAATTTACTCTGGCTCTGGGTGGTTAGGGCTTTTCTCCTCACTAGGAATTTTATCTCAAAGGCTTCGAGGTGGGTTGCTCTCAAACGACAAAAGCCGTGCACTGAAATCTGAGCAGCCAACCGTTTATGGTTGTGGGGGTGGGCTATTTATAGCCACTTGGCAACCCGACCTGATTTGTCCGAAATGACCCTGGGTCACTAAGGAACTGACACGTGTCTCAACGGTCAGATTTCGAACTCTCATGGCAACTTTACTTGGGCTACAAGTAAAGCTGACTTGTCCGGCTCTGGACAAGATTCGCTCTCATTGTCTTCACCCGAAGACATAGGTTTTTGATTTAGGCATCACTTCAGTCATTCTGACTGGTTCTCCTGGACCCCACTTAACAGTACGGTGGTTCCTATGACTCAACACAAAATAAAAGGAACTACGAAAGATCTAAGTCTTCGAGCTCCATAGGCTTCATAACGTGTCTTCTTTTGTCATAGTCTTCAAAGTGAATATCTTCATATACCACCTTTGTCTTCAATGTCTTCATACATTTTTAGGGGTCATTTCTGGTAGTAAAACCGAATCGATGAGGAACTTCTACCTGTGTTTTCCTGTAATTCTCACAAACACATTAGTCCCTCAACTAGGTTTGTCGTCAATACTCCAAAACCAACTAGGGGTGTCACTAGATGCACTTACAATGTGCAAAAAGAATTAACTAAATATCACTCTTCAAATAAAAATGATAGCAATTCTCGTGAGCGCTAAAGTTTCTGTTTTTTACAGCAAGTTCAACAAGACTTTCCCCAAGTCTTCCCAACGGTTCTACTTGGCACAAACACTAATTAAACACAAAAAACACAACCAAAAAAGAGGCTAAATAATTTATTTATTACTAAACAGGAGCAAAAGGCAAGGAATAAAAATAAAATTGGGTTGCCTCCCAACAAGCGCTATCGTTTAACGCCCCTAGCTAGGCATAAAAGCGAGGATAGATCTAGGTATTGCCATCTTTGGTAGGCAATCCATAAGTGGTTCTCATGATAGTTTCATATGGTAATTTTATTTTCTTTCGTGGAAAGTGTTCCATGCCATTTTTTAATGGAAATTGAAATCTAATATTTCCTTCCTTCATATCAATAATCGCACCAACCATTCTAAGGAAAGGTCTACCAAGAATAATAGGGCAAGAAGGATTGCAATCTATATCAAGAACAATGAAATCTACGGGCACATAATTCCTATTTGCAACAATAAGAACATCATTAATCCTTCCCATAGGTTTCTTAATAGTGGAATCTGCAAGATGCAAGTTTAGAGAGCAATCGTCAAAATCGCGGAAATCTAGTAAATCACACAAAGTCTTGGGAAGAGTAGAGACACTAGCACCCAAATCACACAAAGCATAAAACTCATGATCTTTAATTTTAATTTTAATAGTTGGTTCTCACTCATCATAGAGTTTTCTAGGGATAGAAACTTTCAACTCAAGTTTTTCTTCATAAGATTGCATCAAGGCATCAACAATATGTTCGGTGAAGGCTTTATTTTGACTATAAGCATGTGGAGAATTTAGCACGGATTGCAACAAGGAAATACAATCAATTAAAGAGCAACTTTCATAATTAAATTCCTTGAAATCCAATATAGTGGGTTTAGCAACATCTAGATTTTTATTTCTTTCAATCCCACTTTCATCAATTTCATCATTAAGATCTAAATACTCCAAATTTTTAGAACGCCTTCTAGGTAAAGGAAGATCATATTCAGTTTCATCAAGATTCATATTGCAAAATAAAGATTTAATAGGGGACACATCAATAACTTTTAGATCTTCATCTTGATTTTCATAGGAATTGGAGGAACATGCTTTAATAAAGGCATCTTTGGAAGCACGCATCCTAGCGGTTCTTTCCTTGCACTCATCAATGGAAATTCTCATGGCTTTGAGAGACTCATTGATATCATGTTTAGGAGGAATAGATCTAAGCTTTAAAGAGTCAACCTCAAGAGAAATTCTATCAACGTTTCTAGCCAAATCATCAACTTTAAGAAATTTCTCCTCAAGCAAAGCATTAAAGTTCTTTTGTGAATTCATAAACTCTTTAACACTATTCTCAAATTCAGAGGGCATCTTATTATAATTTCCATAAGAGTTGTTGTAGGAATTCCCATAATTATTAGAAGGATTACTAGGATATGGCCTAGGATTAAAATTCCCTCTATATGCGTTGTTACCAAAATTATTCCTACCAACAAAATTCACATCCATAGATTCATTGTTATTCTCAATCAAAGTAGACAAAGGCATATCATTAGGATCAGAAGAAACACTCTTAGTAGCAAATAATTTCATAAGTTCATCCATCTTTCCACTCAACACATTAATTTCTTCTATCGCATGCACTTTTTTATTAGAAGATCTTTCAGTATGCCATTGAGAATAATTAACCATAATATTATCTAGTAGTTTAGTAGCATCTCTGAAGTGATTTCCATAAAAGTGCCTCCCGCGGCCGAATCTAAAAGATTTCTAGAAGCAAAATTCAATCCGGCATAAAAAATTTGTATGATCATACGCAAATTCAAACCATGAGTAGGGCAATTACGTATCATTAATTTCATTCTCTCCCAAGCTTGTGCAACATGTTCATGATCAAGTTGTTTAAAGTTCATAATATCGTTTCTAAGAGAGATGATCTTAGCGGGAGGAAAACACTTAGAGATAAAAGCATCTTTGCACTTGTTCCATGAATCAATACTATTCTTAGGCAAAGACGAAAACCAAGCTTTAGCACGATCTCTAAGCGAAAAAGGAAATAGCTTCAATTTAACAACATCATTATTGACATCCTTTTTCTTTTGCATATCACATAAATCAACGAAGCTATTCAGATGAGTAGCGGCATCTTCACTAGGAAGGCCGGCGAATTGATCTTTCATAACAAGATTCAACAAAGTAATATTAATTTCACAAGATTCAGCATCGGTAAGAGGAGCAATCGGAGTGCTAAGGAAATCATTATTATTGGTATTGGTGAAGTCACACAATTTAGTAGTATCTTGAGCCATCGCAACAAACAAGCAATCTAACACACGAGCAAACAAAAAGGCAAGCGGGCAAAAAGAGGCAAATAGAGAGGGATGATAGAGAGAGAGGGCGAATAAAACGGCAAGGGTGAATTGGGGGGAGAGAAAAACGAGAGGCAAATGGCAAATAATGTAATGCGAGAGATAGGGATTGTGATGGGTACTTGGTATGTCGACTTTTTGCATAGACTCCCCGGCAGCGGCGCCAGAAATCCTTCTTGCTACGTCTTGAGCTTGCGTTGGTTTTCCTCGAAGAGGAAGGGATGATGCAGCAAAGTAGCGTAAGTATTTCCCTCAGTTTTTGAGAACCAAGGTATCAATACAGTAGGAGGCCACGCTCAAGTCCCTCGTACCTGCACAAAACAATAGCTACTCGCAACCAACGCGATTAGGGGTTGTCAATCCCTTCACGGTCACTTACGAGAGTGAGATCTGATAGATATAATATTTTTGGTATTTTTGGTATAAAGATGCAAAGTAAAAAGCAAAATAAAAGTAAAAAGCAAAGCAAGATTAAAGTGATGGAGATTGATATGATGAGAATAGACCCGGAGGCCATAGGTTTCACTAGTGGCTTCTCTCAAGAGCATAAGTATTCTACGGTGGGTGAACAAATTACTGTTGAGCAATTGACATAATTGAGCATAGTTATGAGAATATCTAGGCATGATCATGTATATAGGCATCACGTCCGTGACAAGTAGATCGAAACGATTCTGCATCTACTACTATTACTCCACTCATCGACCGCTATCCAGCATGCATCTAGAGTATTAAGTTAAAAACAGAGTAACGCCTTAAGCAAGATGACATGATGTAGAGAGATAAATTCATGCAATATGAAATAAACCCCATCTTGTTATCCTCGATGGCAACGATACAATACGTGCCTTGCTGCCCCTTCTGTCACTGGGTAAGGACACCGCAAGATCGAACCCAAAGCTAAGCACTTCTCCCATGGCAAGAACTACCAATCTAGTTGGCCAAACCAAACGAATAATTCGAAGAGACTTGCAAAGATATCCAGTCATACATAAAAGAATTCAGAGAAGATTCAAATATTATTCATAGATAGACTTGATCATAAACCCACAATTCATCGGTCTCAACAAACACACCGCAAAAAGAAGATTACATCGAATAGATCTCCACAAGAGAGGGGGATAACTTTGTATTGAGATCCAAAAAGAGAGAAGAAGCCATCTAGCTACTAACTATGGACCCGAAGGTCTGAGGTAAACTACTCACACTTCATCGGAGGGGCTAGGATGACGTAGAAGCCCTCCGTGATGACGGCCCTCTTCCGGCGGAGCTCCGGAACAGGCCCCAAGATGGGATCTCGTGGATACAGAAAGTTGCGGCGGTGGAATTAGGTTTTTGGCTCCTGTTCTGATAGTTTGGGGGTACGTAGGTATATATAGGAGGAAGGAGTACGTCAGTGGAGCACCGAGGGGCCCACGAGGCAGGGGGGCGCGCCCTAGGGGGGGGGGGCGCCCCCACCCTCGTGACCTCCTCTTTGACCCCCTGGAGTAGGGTAAGTCTCCTGGATCACGTTCGGTGAGAAAATCACGTTCCCGAAGATTTTATTCCGTTTGGACTCCGTTTGATATTCTGTTTATCCGAAACACTGAAATAGGCAAAAAAACAGCAATTCTGGGCTGGGCCTCCGGTTAATAGGTTAGTCCCAAAAATAATATAAAAGTGGAAAATAAAGCCCAATATAGTCCAAAACAGTAGATAATATAGCATGGAGCAATCAAAAATTATAGATATGTTGGAGACGTATCAAAGTACACACAATATTCTTGGGTGGGTGCTTTGATTGATGTTGCTTCCCGGCTATGCATGCACTACACACACGATCTTTCTCAAAAGAGACGTTTGTTAGTCCAAGGATGTGATTTCCCTTTAAGAGATCTTGAAGATTTCTCATGCCGACATGGGCTAGCCGGCGATGCCATAGCCACCCCTTGTCGGCCTTGGACATTAGACAAGTTGCATGGAATGTGCTCTCTTTCGAGAAATCAACCGTGTAAAGGTTGCCATCCAACTCTCCAACAAAGGCCACTTCGAGAGTATCTCTCTTAAAGACTTTCACATCCGTTAGTCCAAATAGTGTATCATAGCCAACAGAAGCCAATTGGCGAACAGAAAGCAAATGATATTTAAGGGATTGGACAAGCATGACATTTGCAAGAGACATGTCATTTGTGATAGCCACCTTACCCAAACCGAGTACCTGTCCTTTTGATCCTCCACCAAACATAATTCTCATAAATGGTTGAATAGCTTCCATGAAGTCGTAGAGCAATTTGCTTCTCCGGTCATATGATTGGTACATCCACTATCAATCACCCATTTTACTCCACCAGAGAAGGCAACCTACACACAATTATTACTTGGTTAGAGGCACCCATTTTGCAATGGGACCTCTCAAGTTAGTCACAAAGGTCTTAGGGACCCAAATAGCATAAAACCGAAATGCATTTCGAGGACCAACAAACTTTGCATAAACTTCTCCTTCCTTAGTCTTACGAAGAACATAGGATGGAGGCATGAACTCTTTTGGCTTGTTGACAGTGGGCATGCCCCTTGTGGCCTTACCACAATCAACCTTACCTTTCTCCTTGTGCCCTTCTCGTACAAAAGTTTCTTTTAGAGGGGTGGTGCACTTTTGAGAGGATGTCTTCTTCTTGCTTGTGCTCGGGTCAAACCCGAGTCTCTCTTTGGCAAACACTTCATTGTGTTGGCTCAACACCTCATTGAGGTTCTTTTGCCCTTGAGCACATGTCATGAGCCCTTTCTCGATTTGAGCTGAGAAAGCGATTCTCCTCAAGAATAGATGCTAGATCACTACTAGAGTTAGTAGTACAAGCATCAACATTGATAATAGGAGAAGAGTAAGCCTTGGCTAGAGTTTCAAGATAAGTAAGCTTGAGTGTCTCAAAACTCTTTGTAAGAAGGGTGAGCTCTTCTTCCTTGGTCTTGAGGGACACGGATAGAAGCTCACAATCCTTAGAGAGAGAAGCATTAGACTTTACAAGTTTACTTTTATCATTCATCAACTCTTCGCAAGAGTCAATAGCCTTTTTCAAGGAGACAAGATCTCTAGTATGAACATCAATGTTTGCACCAATTTTTAAGCATAGTTCATCATTGCGTGCTTCCTCATATTGGACTTTCCGCTCAAGGACTTCATATTTTTCCTTTTCCTCGGTGACGAGGGTTTCAAGTTCCTTAATGGAAATGGTGTGCTTACTCACCATCTCCATAAGCATACGAAACATAGTGAGCTTCTTTCCTTTAAGGGAGCACATGAACTTATTTAGTTTAGAAATCATAGGATCATTTATATCATCATCCTCATAACTATCCTCCGCATCAAGATACTCATCACTAGAAGTAGAAGGAGCGAAAAGAGGAGAATTTGATCGTGGGGTTACCTTGACCTTGTCAGGAGAGTGTTGGTCCTCTCCATCTTCTACCACGACCTTTTCCATGAGACACTTGTGAGCGTTGCTCTTGTAATCCTTCATGTAGTTGTAGGTGACAACTTCACCACTCTCGTTGACTAGCCTCAATGTGTTTTGAGAATCTTGAGCAACTCCGGCAACACCACTAACATCATCCGGATCGGATTCTTCTTGAGCAACCATTGCTTTCCCATCTCTCTTCTTGAGCTTGGAGTTCAAAGGATTTGGAAACTTCTTCTTGAGAAAGGTCTTGGGAAACCTTGGTTTGTCTTCTCTCTTCTCATATGGGCACTCGTTTGAGAAGTGGTTGGTTTCTTCACAGTTGTAGCATTTTCTTACTTTCTTCTTTTGAAATCTTCCCTTGAATTTTCCTGCGCTAAACTTCTTGACAAAGAGAGCCATGTCTTCATATGAAGGGCCCTCATAAGATTCAACCTCATCACCATCTTCTTCTTCATCATCATCATCATCTTCTTCTTCACTTTGTTCATCTTCACATGCATGCTTAGCCTTCAATGCAAGATTGATCTTTGACGATGGAGTACCATGCATGGCAAGATGTTTTGTAGCATTTGCCTTTGACTCTTCAAATAGTTGGAAAGTGGATATGATGTCGTCTGTAGTCATTTCCTTGAAGGCATGGTGTTGTCTTATGTCCCATACCATTTGATGGTGATATGGAGCAATAGCATGAAGCAACTTGTCCACAAGGAATCGCTTAGTCATGTTGAATCCATCTTGTGTCTTGTCACACTCACACGACTCAATATCAGCTATGAGAGTCATGAGACACTCAAGGAGTTGATTGGGAGTTTCACCTTTCTCCATACAAAAGTTTTGCAATTGCCCCTTGGCAATTTCATATTGAGCACTCTGGAGGGTGGAGGTACCGGTCTTGGATCTTATAATAATTTCCCACAGTTCCTTGGCACTTGTGATGTGTATAAAAGGTCTCCTTTGCTTTTCAACCATACCTCTCCTTATACACATGGTTGCAGTGTCATTGAGATTCTTGTCATAAATTTCTCTTGGTGTAGGATTCTTTGGATCAACCACATGGTAACCATACTCCAAGATCTCCAGCATCTCATCATTTCCATATCGAAGATGATCCTGCATAAAAACTCTCCACAAGGCAAAATCGGAAGTGGCATCAAGTAAAGGAGGTTTGCCTTGAGGGTTATATTTAGGTTTCTCAACTTGGGGTCTTGCATAAAGCCAAGGAACACTGGAGTGTTCATTGCTAGGAGGTTATTGACCAAGTGACGGAGTAGGCACAGTTGGCCTCGAAGCCGCACCACCCGAAAGTGGTGCAAGCACTGTGGACAACGTGGCTATCCTCATTTGGACCAAGGCCTCAAGAGAAGCATCATGCTCCTCCTTTTGCTTAGCAAGGGCCCGTTCTAGATCCTCAGAAGTAAAGGTCTTTACTTCATAAGAAGCCTCGCCTTTATCCTTCGGATCTACAACAAGGGGAGTCCCATCGGGGTTCATATAGGGTGGTTAAGCCACAAGAATAGAGCACGAGGCTCTAATACCAATTGAAAGGATCGAGATGGACCTAGAGCGCGGGGGTGAATAGGTACAATTACAAATTTTAATTGTTACTTAGCAATTTTAGGCACAAATGCGGAATATGAAAGTGAGCCTAACAATTGTAAGTGTATTACTAAGTGCTAAGCAAGATAAATAAGTAATACAAGTAAGTAGACAAACAAACACAATAGATATAAGTAAGTGCTAAGAGACAAGTAACCACAAGTAGAGAGTTAGGGTTAGGAATAACCGCAACTCCGGGAGACGAGGATGTATGCCGATGTTCACTTCCTTGGAGGGAAGCTACGTCACCGTTAGAGAGGTGGATGTTACCACGAAGGCTCACCCTATTCTCCCTTTGAGACAACACCACGAAGGCGTTTCTCAACCACTAGTGGTAGACCTTGGGGTGGTCTCCAAACCCTCACAAACTTTTTCCGGGGGTAATCACAAAGGTCGATTCCTCTCCGAAAGACTCCTACCGCCTAGGAGTCTCCAACCTCCAAGAGTAACAAGATCGAAGGGGAAAAGCTCAAGACTTGCTCAAATCACGAATTCCTTTGGTGCAAAGAAGGAGAAGGAGTGGATCTATCACTTGATCAGACAACTTCTCTCGAAAGCTCTCAAATCCCTTGGGGATCTATGATTTGGTGTGGAAGAGTGAGAGAGAGAGTGAAATGTGTTCTAGGGTTTGTTCAAAGTGAATGGTCAGCCCTCTCCCATGGGGGAGAAGGGCTATATATAGTGTGAGCTCAAATATGGCCGTTGTAGTGCAAGTGAACGGGCAGGCCGAACATCCAGGCTAGGGGCCGGACATCCAACCTGGCAAGCCACTTGAAGAGCAAGGCAGAAACAGAGCAGGAAACAGAGGGGCCGGACATCCGGGGGTCAAGCCCGGACATCCGGCATAACAGGAAGGCCCGGACATCCGGCAGGTGGCTGGACATCCGGCGCGCAGCCCAGCATAAAAACGTTCTCTGGACAGCTATGCCCGGATATCCAGCAAGGAGGCCGGACATCCGGCGAGCACTGGGAGCCCGGACATCCAGCATAGAGGGCCAGACATCCGGCAGCAGCACTGCACAAAAGTGCATTCTGGAATGGCTAGGCCCGGATATCCGGCGAGAGGCCCGGACATCCGGCATGAGGCCCAGACATCCGACACTTCGAGAGACAGAATGATTCAAAGTTAAGAGGGGATAAAAGGAACTATGGAAATGAGTATTGTTTTACTCGTGCAAGTCTGTTACGAACCCAATCGATACCCTCTTAATAGTGCGGGATCCTATACTCAAGGAAACAAAATGTAACATCATTTTAACACTTCGTCCTTGAGAGAACCCACTTCGTATGCTCTTGATCCACACACAATTTGACGAACCAGGGACCAACACCTGAGATTCACTTGACAACCATTGTTAGTCCCCTACATGTAGATTGTCATTAACATCAAAACATAATATAAGGGCATGATTGCACTTTCAGTTATATCAGGAGAAGGTATCGCAGTAGACCCTACCAAGGTCCAGTCAGTCACTGAGTGGTTGGCACCCACCTCAGTTGGAGAGATCCGCAGTTTTCTTAGACTCGCGGGATATTATCGGAGATTCATTGAGAATTTCTCTAAGATAGCAAAGCCCATGATGGAGTTGTTGAAGAAAGCCACCAAGTTCAAGTGGACAGATGAATGTGAGGCAAGTTTCCAGGAGTTGAAGAAACGTTTGGTTACAGCCACAATGCTGATTCTGCCGGATATACGCAAGGATTTCCAAGTGTATTGTGACGCATATCGCTTAGGACTTGGAGGCGTACTTATGCAGGACAGAAGAGTTGTTTCATATGCCTCACGTCAGCTTTGACTGCATGAGTTAAATTATGCCACACATGATTTGGAGTTAGCAGCTGTAGTGCATGCACTCAAGACCTGGAGACATTTTCTTATTGGAAATCATTGTGATGTGTACACGGATCATAAGAGTTTGAAGTACACTTTCACACAAAAGGAGTTGAATCTCAGGCAAAGGAGATGGTTGGAGCTTATAAAGGATTATGATATGAAGTTGCACTATCATCCAGGCAAGGCCAATGTCGTAGCAGACGCTTTGAGCCGAAAGAGTTACGCCAATAACCACGTAAGCGGAGGATTACCAACAGAGTTGGCTGAAGATCTCAGGGAGCTATGTTTGGAGATAGTCCCTAGAGGTTTTGTTGCAGCATTGGAAATTCTGTCGACATTATTGGAAAAAATTTGAGAAGCTCAGAAGGATGATAAGGGAATTGCAGAGATAAAGGAGAAAATGAGCAAAGGTAAAGCCAAGGGTTTTCGTGAGGATGAGCATGACACCTTGTGGTTGGAGGACCGTGTTTATGTACCCAATAATGCAGAGATCAGGAAGTGGATACTCCAGGAGGCTCATGACTCGTCATACTCGATACACCCCGGAAACACCAAGATGTATTTGGATTTGAAGGATCGTTTCTGGTGGACTGATATGAAGAAGGATATTGCCGAGTATGTAGCCGGATCTGATTTCTTCACACGAAACATGTTGTCCACGAACAGCCATGCGTGTGCCCGCGGGACGGCGGCGCGGAGTCCCCTTCTGTTGCAAGATCTGCACTCCCTCCCTCCAGCATTGCATCGCTACCGGATCCCGACGCGAGACCTGGCCGCCGCACATCCCGCCGGCTGCTTCACTACCGCCCGCCGCCCCTTCATCGTTGCCGCTGACCGACACTCGGTGAGGGAAGGAGACAACGCGGGGACCACCAGCAGCCGTCGATCAGCAGCACAACAGCTGCAGCAGTGCATGTTCGCCCGCAGCTGGGGTACTAAGGTGGGAACGTAGATCCATGGTGGGAAGGCACATGGATTTCGGCGGTAATTTTCCTCATGGCCGAGGTATTCCAGCCTTCTATGTCTGCCATTCACGCAGTTCAACCTCACCTTCCTCACTACCTCGCTTATGCTTTTGTGCACCACTATTCCATTTGTGCAGTAAGAGCATCTCCAGCCGTTGGCCCCCTAGGAGGCGTTAAAAATTGCCCCCTGGGGGCACACTAGCGAAAACCGCGTGCTGGGGGCGTGATGCCACCCCAGTCGCGGCGCCCATGATTTATTTGAAAACCACAAACTAGGCGCAAATTCATCCAAACTTCGGTGAGTTTATACATATTTAAAATATTTTACAAAAAAGAAAAAAAATGCTACTAGGCCCACCGTCGCCCTCACCGCTCCTCGCCGCCCGACGCCCTTGAAGGTCTACATGCCGAGGAGTCTATAGAACTGCGTGTAGTCGCCATCGCCGCCTTCATCATCGTCGCCTCCTCCGCGGTCGCCGTCCCTGCTGCACCCTTCCCCAAGTTGGCGTGGCGGGTTGGACAGTCCGGGGGCGTCCTCGTCGCTGTCGAGGATCACCACGCCGTGCTCGTCCTCGCGCCCACGCTTGCGGGCGGCTATCTCCTCCAGGGCTCAGCGCTGCCGGACCATCTCGTCGCGGAGGTAGTCGTCCCGCGCCCACTTTAGGGCCTCCTCGTCAGAGAAGCCGCACCGTACTATGACCTCGTACTCTGCGGGGAGGCCAGGCTCCGCCTTCGGCCTGACGAGGACGAGGCGGCCAGAGGTGGGGGAGGAGTCCGCGATGCGGACGCCGGAGCTGCGGGTGCGGTGGTTGACCGGCGTGTCCTGGGGCTCCGGCTTGACGGGGCGGAGGTAGGGAGAGCCGGTCGAGCGGTCGGACGAGGAGGAGGACGCCCCCGGGTCCATGCGCCTCGACGTCCACGAGCTCCCACACCGGCGGGAGAAGGACGGGGGAGCGGGGTACTCCAGCCTGGGTGTGTTGCCGCCCTCGATGTACTCAAGGACGGACTCCAGCATGCGGCCTGGCATGCCCCACCATCGGCGGCAGCCTTCGGAGTTGAGCTCCCGGCGGGCACGGCGCCGTTGGTGGCCTCGAGCTGCTCGGCATGGCGGCGGTGGAAGTAGGGCTCCCACAACGGGCTATCGGGGACGTACCGTGGGCCTTCCCTCGCTGCTTGCGGTAGAGAGGCGCGGATACGCGTGATCTCCGCACGCCGCGCCGCTCCGGTGAGTGGTGGTGGCATCGGGACCCCGCCGGCGCTGATCCTCCATGCCCTGGGCACCCGCATGTCCGGTGGGACCGGGTACTCGGCTTCATAGAGGAGCCGAGATTCATCCTCATGGAGGTGGCGGCGGCCGAAGCCGTTCGTGGCCGCGCCGTCGCCTGGGAAGTGCTCTACCATGGTTGAACTAGAACGGTGAGAGGAGAGGGAGGGACGGGGGAGGAACGGGGCTTCGGCGGTGGAGTCTGTGCGTCACCGGCGCGCTGGGGGGCGGCTTATATAGGCGGAGGCGCCGCGCGTACGCATGGTCGCCGTGTTACACGTGGCAGGCGAGGGACGCATGTCGTCCCATCTTCACTACGCCGCCTGTCGGTGTCAAAACCCTACGTCCTGCTTGATTAATATTGATGATATGGGTAGTACAAGAGTAGATCTACCACGAGATCAAGGAGGCTAAACCCTAGAAGCTAGCCTATGGTATGATTGTTGTATATGGAGTTGATTGCCTACGGACTACAACCCCTCGGTTTATATAGACACCGGATAGGGTTAGGGTTACATAGAGTCGGTTACAATGGTAGGAGATCTTGAATATCCGCATCGCCAAGCTTGCCTTCCACGCCAAGGAAAGTCCCATCCGGACACGGGACGAAGTCTTCAATCTTGTATCTTCATAGTCCAGGAGTCCGGCTGAAGGTATAGTCCGGTTACCCGAACACCCCTAATCCAGGACTCCCTCAGTAGCCCCTGAACCAGGCTTCAATGACGACGAGCGGCGCGCAAATTGTCTTCGGCATTGCAAGGCGGGTTCCTCCTCCAAGTCCTTCATAGAAGATTGTAAACACCAAGAGTAGTGTCCGGCTCTGCAAAATAAGCTCCCACATATTGCCATAGAGAGAATAATATTAACACAAATCAAATCTGCTGACGTATTCCGCAGTGCGTCATCACACTACAACCAAGTCCTTTACTCGAATCGATTTCACTTTTCCACCTCAGCGTGTTTTGCGAGGCAGTCTCCTTGGCACGTCTTATCAAAGCAGAGATCGTGTGCCCCCCTTTTACGGGATTCTCATCAATACGGACGTGGGTAACCCAATCGTGCCCGTTAGCATGTTTTCTCGATTAAAGGCGAGTCCCAAACGGTTACGGGGAGGGCTCCTGGTATTCAACCTCTTATAAGGAGACCAGGGCCTTACTCCTTTTGTTCCAACACCCTAGGCTCCAGATTCCGGGCGCCTCAGACCTTCGACAATGTCCGGTCCCGACCTTCAAGGCCGATGGATGCCCTCCTCCGTCACAGAGGAGGACGTGCTAAAGTTGAGAGAGGCTAAGTTCTTGACCACCAAAATTTCACACAGGTTGCCTGCTCAATGGCAGGCTATCCCCAGTCCCCAGCCCGGTGAGAGCGTAGTGTTCGTGTCTCACTTCCTTCGGGGGTTAGGCTTCCCGATGGACCCCTTTGTGAGGGGACTGCTGTTTTATTACGGGCTGGAATTCCACGACTTAGCTACGGAGTCCATCCTCCATATCTCCTTGTTTATCGTTGTATGCGAAGCGTTCCTCCGTGTTACCCCTCACTTCAGATTATGGCTCAAGACTTTCAAAGTGGAGCCGAAGATGATCAAGGGACGGCACGTAGAGTGCGGAGGTGCTGTTATAAGCAATAATGCTGATGCTCCATGGCCCGAGGGCTCTTTTCAAGAGGAGCTAGGCTTGTGGCAACAAGAGTGGTTTTATATCACCACTCCCCGGAGCCCCAAGTGGGTGGCGTTTCCTGCCTTTCGCTCGGGTCCCCCACCACGGCTAGCGTCATGGGTTAACAGAGGGTTAGATTGGGGTTTGCCCAAAGACGTGCCCTTGTTACAGGGCCGCATTAAGGATCTCTTGGAAGGAGACCTCATCCTAGTCAAGGTGACGCAGGTCATGCTGATTCGCCGAATATTGCCCGGCAAACGTCGCTCCCTTCGCCCGTGGGAGTTTAATCCAGAGGGACCGCGAGCTCTCCAGAATTTCATGGGCACAACGCCCGCGGAGATGTATAAACTGTTCTTCGGATCACAAGAGATGTGTCCGGATTTAACCGAGGACGCAGGCCTAAGCTGCAATCGCCCGGATACTCAAGTAAGCAACCTTGTGCCCGGACCTTCTATCCGTATAATTGTCATAAACTTGCCCCTAAAAGAGCCGTCCTTTTAAACAGGAGTGGATAGCGAAGGCAAAGCTGATCAGGTGTCCGGCTCCCCTTCCTGAAACCAGGCCGGATCCCGTGCTGGTCAGGATGATGGAAATAATGCCTTTGGAGGGGGAGGACAAGGAAGCTATGGCCTCCTCGAAGGAGGCTGCTCCGAAGGGAGGAACTGACAATTCCTCTCCTAAGGGGAAGAAGAGAGCCACCTCTGACGACCCGGAAACCATGGCCTTGAAGCGGGGGAAAAAATCCTCGTCAGAGGGTCCGACGCCGGGGAGTTCCTCGGCCGGACTACGCCCTCAAGGGGATCAGCCCTCTAGCGAGCCGTAAGTAGAGAAAGATTTTCCTTTTGAGGGATGAGGGAAATCCTTGATTTATATCTGAGAAGATTAACCGAATTTTTACCTTGTAGCTCGGACCTCAGCCCTTCTTAGCAGAGCTCGTCTTCGGGGGATCTCCTTCCGGAGATGATGGAGAGCGGGATGCCTCCCCTTGCCGTGCCGCCTAGCGAGGCGGGCGACCCTAAGGTGTCGTCGCGAAGGGTTTCTCCGAATCCGGCAGGGGCGGAAGATAGCTATGTGGCCCCCCGAGGTTCTCCGTGTCCGGCCTTCGAAAGAGGTCGTGGGACAAGTCCGGCACCGTCTGGTGCTCGGCTGGAGGAGCTAAAGATTCTGCTGGGGCGAGCTTCTTGGAGGAGCACCGTGCATTGATGGGCACGGTGATTGAAAGGATTTCATCCGCAGAGAGCGGATTGCATGAGGCCGTCAAAAGTTTACTGACGGTTTTGAGGTATATTAGATAATGTACACTTTTGTCAGTTGCGCATGAATAAGATGCGCCCTGTGTAGATAGTAGCCCCTGAGACTCTGCGCGTCGTTAAGGAATGACGGCACGCGGAAGATCATAATCCCAGGTCTAAGATGTCGCCTTTGAATGTAGGCGGCAGGGTGTCCGGAATCGAGCCGAACTGAAGCGGCAACTGGACGTGGCAGATGCCGACATCACGCTTGTTAATAAGCGGCTTGATGAGGCTCAAGGTATGTAATTCCTCAGGCGACATCAGGTAAGAACAGTTTTATGCCTGTGTCTTACGATGTGTGTGCTTTGACGCAGATGGTGCGGCCGCCGTGGAGAGTCTTAGGGCAGAACTTGCCCGAGCTAAAGAACAAGCCAGCGAAAGTGATGCGGCCACCAGGAAAGCCCTTGAAGAGCTGAGAGCCGAACAGGCTGCTCATTGCCGAAGCAAGGAAGAGATGGCCGAAAAGTTAAAAAGCGCTACAGACCGTTGCAGACTTCTTGAAAAAGAAGACCAGGCGAAACAGACGGACTTGGAGAAGGCCGTTGCCAATGCCAAGGACGCGCGCTCTGGGATGAGAGCTGCGAAGGAGGAGCTGTGTCAGGCCGAACATATTGCGGCTGGAAAGCCCTTTATGCTGCGAAGGAAATTTTGCGATCCGAAGTTTGCTCCATTTGACCGGATGTGGAGTGTGGAGGATACCTATCAGGACTTGGCAGTGAGTGCTGCTGATGCGACCGAACACTTTCGAGATCAGAAAGATCGCGATGTGGAAAAGCTTTTCTGGTCACAGTTGCACAATCCAGAGCGTCCACTGGCAATGGATGATCATTTGGCTTAATGGGCCGAACTGAATAGGTTGTCTGGACTCGCCATGAAGTTCGTCATGGGTCACCTGTGGCTAGGAAGATCGGAGCCGAAGAGTTATTTCAGCTTAGTGCAGCAATTCCTTGACGCGGTGCCGCGTATAAATGCAATGAAGAGGTCAGCATGCATAGAGGGCGCTAGGATGGCTCTTTCCCGTGTTAAGACATACTGGGCAGAGATGGAGACTACCCTTGTTGCGTCCCGAGATTCGGACAAAAGCCGAGTACCCTCCGAGCACTATTTTCAGGAAGTTCTTGAAGGCGCTCGTGTAATAGAGACGCAGTGCTCGAAAGATGCTATGTTATGATAGCATATGTAATTATAAAGTAATATTTTGATAAACTGTAGTGGCCTTTTTTATACTTGTGCCTTCAAGTATTGGGAACACCTCCTGTGCGGCCGTTTTAAGATATATATATATATATATATACAAAATCTGAAAGATGGCAGTCGTTGGCTTCAGCCCCCACGCACATAGTGCGGGGGTGCTCGCAGAAGACGCATTTTCACACTTAAGCCAACGTCTTGGTCCTACAAAGGAGGTGATAGCGCAGCGGGCCAGGCAACCGGACTATAATGCTTTAACACTTTCACTTAGCCATAGGAGCTTGACAGTGAGACTATTTAGGTAGCCTCTTGGTGGCGACTGCGCTCGCCCGAGTTCGGGGCGCGTATGTGCCTGATCGGGAAGCGGCCCTTCGTTAAAGCGGCGGAATCCGATAGATTCCGATAGGTCATCGAGTGGCTGACCAGTCTCACGCTACATCATGACAGTCAGTTTTCGGCTTTCTCTACTGAGGTGCTCGCCCGGCCGAACCGGGGCACAATCGCAGTAGTTCTCCTGGTGCTACCTTAGCCGATAGAGCGGAATGTAAGGTAGCCGAACTCAGGAGCCGGGCAACCCAACATTTGACCAAAGGCATGATTTGGAGCTGATGCATATAATGCTAGAACTCGCGACGCCGAACACTCCCTAAGGTGTTCGGTCTTTATGAGTGCGGGAGAAACAACACTCTTTATTAAAAAGCCCCTAGTGTCCAGGTACGTGCAAAAATTCTGACGTGGCCACATGCCAAGACGCCAGCCTCCTCCTTTGGTTATATCAGAAAAAACCAGGGGATGTGTATCAATAAGAGACAGTAAAAAAGGTTTACGCAGGGTCTTAATCTAAAAAGAATCCTTTAGGACGGGTCCCTACTGCACGTCTGCGCCTGTGTCTCCGTTGTCCCGTATCCTGGATGGGCGCCGCACGACGTTCATCTGTAAAAGAGAGGAACTGAGTTGAAAACGGGTCGTGCCGAAAAAGGTTTAAAATAAACAAAGTATAAAGTAAGATATATAAGATTGAGCTTTATTGTCTCTTATTGTATATGCGTGGAGCCCCTAGTGCGGGGGTATATGGCTTCTAGGCCTGCATCAATGATGATTTTGCACCGAACTCGTCTATCCGCGTTCGTGGTCTTGAATGACCTATTTCAAAGTTTTTTAGCCGGTGAGGCCATTTGGCTGTGGGGCTGTCAAAGCGGCCGCACAGTCCTCTGCTTGGGGAGGCGCACTTTAGTGCTTCCCCTTCAAAGAGATGATGCCTCATGGACCGGGCATCTTAAGCGTAAGAGATGCATAATGCGGTATTGCATTAAAGCGAGCGAAAGCTTCGCGTCCCAGTAGTGCTTGATAGCGACTTGAGAACGGGACGATATGGAAGGTCAGCTTTTCACGGCGGAGGTTATCGGCAGAGCCGAATATGACTTCGAGCTGGAGAAGACCCATACAATGGGTGTCCGGACTCGGTATTACCCCTTGAAAGGAGGTTTTGCTGCGGCGGATTCTTGCTGGGTTTATCCCCATGTGCTGGATTGTATCCTGATATATCAGGTTTAGTCCACTGCCGCCGTCCATAAGGACATTTGAAAACTGGAGTCCGCCAATTATTGGATCGAGTATCAAGGCAGTCCAGCCTACATTCTTGATATTCCTAGAATAATCTAGCTGATCGAAGATGATCGGTTTTGACAACCAGTGGCAGGACCCTTTGGGGATGGTGCGTATCTTTACGGGCGCCGCACGTTTTGTTATGTGAAGTGAGTTCACTGTTTTTACTTCTTGTGGGAAGTTCTTTTGTTTCTTGGTGCTCTGCTTTTGGGGTTCGTCCTCGTCTTCGCTTGGTGTGTCGAGCCCCTTGTGTTCGGCGTTGAGTCTGCCGGATTGTTTGAAAACCCAACAGTCTCTGTGGGTATGGTTAGCAGGCTTCCCGGGAGTACTGTGTATCTGACATATCCTGTCCATGATTTTATTTAGGTTGGATGGATCGTCCTTGTTATCCTGGGGGGGGCAATTTTTCCTGATTTTGTCGTGAGCCTTTAAATCCGGCATTGACTGCCGTGCTCTTCGGACTTTTGTCCTTAGTCCAGCGACGGTCCTTGTTGCGTCGCAGTTTTCCGTTTCCATCCCTAGTTTCGGATGTACTTGGGTCGCTGGGGCTGCACCTTGCCAACCAGTTGTCCTCCCCTGCACAAAAGCGGGTCATGAGGCTTGTTAGTGCGGCCATTGTTCTTGGATTTTCTTGGCCGAGGTGTTTGGCGAGCCATTCGTCTCGGACGTTATGCCTGAAAGCTGCTAAGGCTTCGGCGTCCGGACAGTCGACTATCTGATTCTTTTTAGTGAGGAATCTATTCCAGAACTACCGAGCTGATTCTCCGGGTTGTTGAGTTATGTGACTAAGATCGTCTGCATCCGGAGGGCGGACATAGGTCCCTTGAAAGTTTGCTCGGAAAGCATCCTCGAGCTCTTCCCAGCTTCCAATTGTGTTTTCGGGAAGGCTTTTAAGGCAATGCCGAGCTGGCCCTTTAAGCTTAAGGGGTAAATATTTTATGGCGTGGAGATCATCTCCCCTAGCCATGTGTATGTGGAGGATATAATCCTCGATCCAAACTCCAGGGTCTGTTGTTCCATCATATGCCTCTATGTTTACGGGTTTGAATCCCTCTGGGAATTCATAGTCCAGGACCTCATCGGTGAAACATAGGGGGTGTGCGGCGCCCCTGTATTTGGGTGTGCCGGATTCTGATGATGGCTTCATAGCGTTGCTTAAGAGAGCTTGTTTCCTTGGCCCATAAATGGACCTGACTGGGCCATGATGCGAATCCTTAAGTGGGTCGCATGCCGATTTAGGTGCGGCGCCGCTTGCCGCTTTATGGGGTCGTCTATCCGACCGTGTGGCTTTCTCATTTTTTGAATGCGAGGGCTCTAGGGCCTCTTCGTCGAATTCAGGCAGTAGCTTTCTTTTCGGATAGCTTTTAGTGCGGCGACTGTCGCCGTATTTATCTGCGGTATTGATTACTTTGCTCCATCTGAGCCGGAGTGCATCTTCCGTTGTTTTTAGCTTCCGCTTCTGCTTTTTTAGGCTGCGTGCAGTTGCAACGAGCCTCTCGTGGAGATTCTTCTGCTCCATAGGTTTATCCGGCGTGAGGTCGTCTGGAATGCCATTTTTGCCGGAGGAGGGATGTTCGGTTTCTCTATCCGTGTTGCCCTGTTTGGACGGTTGCTCTAAGGCCTGCTCGTCGTCTACCGGCTCGTCCTGCTCTATGGCTGTGTTTTTGTCGAGGCGGGGCTTGGGCCGGCGTTTACGCCGACGCTTTGATTGTTTTTCGGGGGGTCGATCTCCCATCCCATCCCCTTTTTCCTCGTTGTCGCTTCCTTTAGGGGTATCCACCATGTACACATCGTGAGATGAGGTGGCTGTCCAATGCCCTATGGGCATTGGTTCGTCGGTATCTCCTGCATCGTCATCCATGCTGTCGATGTCTCCGGAGTCGAAGTTGAGCACGTCGTTTAAATTGTCGACAGTGGCTACCAAGTGGGTGGTGGGTGGGCTTTGAATTTCTTCATCGTCCGTATCCCATCCTCGCTGACCGTAGTTCGGCCAGGGCTCTCCTGATAAGGAGAGAGACTTGAGAGAGTTCAGGATATCGCCACAAGGCGAGTGCTGAAAGATGTCTGCGGCGGTGAACTCCATTATCGGCGCCCAATCGGATTCGATCGGCAGGGGTGCGGGGGGTTCGGAGTTCGGAAAGGAGTCTGGATCCTCGGAGTCACGGATCATGCAGAGTGCGGGGCTAGCGTTCGGCTCGATCGCCTTTGAGATCGAAGCCCCTGAGGTGACGTCCAATTGCTCATCCTCGATTGGCGCAATAGGCTCCGAGTTAGGGGTGGGAATCGATGCGTCTGCGGCCTCCAGGACACTGTCCGGAGGCAGAGCTAGATCATGCCCCTCGAGATAGTGGGGCGCGCTTGGCCGTGGCTCGGACCCGTCGAAGATCAAGTCTCCGCGGATGTCAGCCGTGTAGTTTAAGCTTCCAAACCTGACTTGATGGCCAGGGGCGTAGCTTTCGATCTGCTCCAGGTGGCCGAGCGAATTGGCCCGCAGAGCGAAGCCACCGAAGACGAAGATCTGTCCGGGGAGAAAAGTCTCACCCTGGACTGTATCGTTGTTGATGATCAAAGGAGCCATCGGGCCTAAAGGCGACGACACAGAGGAACTCTCAATGAAAGCACCAATGTCGGTGTCAAAACCGGCGGATCTCGGGTAGGGGGTCCCGAACTGTGCGTCTAGGCCGGATGGTAACAGGAGGCAGGGAACACGATGTTTTACCCAGGTTCGGGCCCTCTTGATGGAGGTAAAACCCTACGTCCTGCTTGATTAATATTGATGATATGGGTAGTACAAGAGTAGATCTACCACGAGATCAAGGAGGCTAAACCCTAGAAGCTAGCCTATGGTATGATTGCTGTATATGGAGTTGATTGCCTACGGACTACAACCCCCTGGTTTATATAGACACCGGATAGGGTTAGGGTTACATAGAGTCGGTTACAATGGTAGGGGATCTTGAATATCCGCATCGCCAAGCTTTCCTTCCACGCCAAGGAAAGTCCCATCCGGACACGAGACGAAGTCTTCAATCTTGTATCTTCATAGTCCAGGAGTCCGGCTGAAGGTATAGTCCGGCTACCCGAACACCCCCTAATCTAGGACTCCCTTACCGCCCGTGAGGCATCAATGGAGGAGGCTGACCGGCACGGCAGTGCGCGGCAGCGTTGGCATTGATTCGCCGTGGGAACCGAGGCGATGAGGATGACGAAGCGGCAAGAAGAGCCGAGTCGCTGCCAAGGAGGGCCCGCCGACTCCAAGCGTCCCCCAGCGCGCTGGGTTCGGCTTGGGTCCACCGGCGCCAATTTCGCCCCGAGCCGGCGAAAAAAGGGCCTTTGAGGGCGCGACTGGGCCGATTTTTCGATGCCGGCGGCCGAAATATCGCCTGGGGGGCCTTGTTGGGGCGCGACTGGAGATGATCTAACATGCTGTGCTACAGCCGTGGTCCTCCAGGGACACCCCTCCGCTGATCAAATGCATAGGTGCATGACGCTATCTTTATTAGCGCAAACACAAAGGTTAAATCCTATATGCACTTTATTTCTACTTGCAGACATCAAGTTCAGTCAAATATGTCATGGTTAGCTGTATGAAAAGGATTTTTTTAGAGAAGTAGTGCCCAGATCAAGAAGCACTTTTTTAGTCGAGCCATCAAGTAAATGTCAAGAATTGAGATGACTCAGTTTCGTGTGTTGTAAAAGTTGTGGAAAGTCATGAGCTCAAAGCATGTCTCCCCCTCACATTTATGCTCACACAATACTTTTTTGATTTTTTATCTATTTACATGCTTGGAAATACAATTTCAGTTACCTTCATTCTAATGCTCAAGGCTTTGGGTGAGTTATTGCACACCTATTGCATGTGCATGTGGCAACATTTTGATGGTTGTTCTATGTGGTACTGACAAATTAGACATGATCTTTTCTTGAAGACAGTGCAGGTTACTGTTGGTGTTGTATTTTCATCACATGGCAAGATTCATTTTAATGTAATATGAACATTATACCGAGTAACCAGCATTGTCATGGAAGCCCTCAGACTGGTACTGACACGGGTCGTCCGCCAAGAAAAGTCATTAACACTGAACCCTATCCCTTGCAGGTGCCGAATACTTTATGAAATTCTAAATACTTGCTTAATATGTGTTTGACCGCTATCATCAAGATTATATTCCCCTCTTGCAGAATCCTTCTACAAAAATAAATATGAGAAATTTCATTTCTATCTAACTTCTGGTTTTGCATACATTTATTTTATCACAGTCTGGCAAGTATGCTTCAGAGTCGTGCCGGACAAAGAGACGTCAAGTATCCTCAACCTAAACTAAAGATTGGGCCTCTGGCATTTTTGAGGATCCATAGTGGCGCTTATTCCTAGCTTGTTGCTTTTGACTGAGTGGCCGCAGGTAACGTTTTCGCCAATAAATCCTGCACAGAAGTAAGGTCTGGGATTTGGATGACACTCATTTGTTTAGTTAGTTAGACAGAACGTTCTAGCTGTAGGAACTAACCAAGGGACCTGTTATTTTGTCACTGTTTTTAATTGATTATTGGTTGATTGACTTCCACTTTATTTTTTTGTTTTATGGAAGTTCATTACCATACACATGAAAAAATATATGATGGATACATGGAGGTATGTGGGTAACTGTAATTACTGTACCTTTTCTCCTTTTCAGCTTTTTATTTGGAATCAACATTCAGTACAAATGTTGCTGAAGTATATGGAGGAACACAACTTCTAAAGCCTTCATCTGTTTTTCGTGCTTTGTCGGATGTTCAGCGAAATGATGACATGCAGCTAATGTATCTTGTTGTTAGGGAGATTTTGTATATTTGAACATTACTGTTTTCTTGCAATGAAGATTAGCAGTTTTTTACACGCCCTCTAAAGTAAGTTATCATATTTGATTAGTTGTTGGAGTACCCTGAGCATGAACTTGACAAAGATAGCAATGATTGATTCAGTTTGTCCATGTGATTTAGTTTGTCTTCCAGCCTAACAAACACTATTACTGATTCTAAAACTTGTATAATGATGAAAAACATGTAAAATTTGGCAATTATTTAGATAACTTTTATATGGTACTTTAGACGTGCGTTGCACGTGCAAACTTACTAGTGACTGAAACAACGTAAGTTGCAGTCAACTCAGGACAAATAGCTTTAATGAAGTACATTCGATGTGAATTCAAAGGTTGAGAGAAGAATCGACTGGAACAAATATATACTCCCTCCATTCGCAAATATAAGTCCTTTTAGAGATTTCAACAAATGACTACATACGAAGAAAAATGAGTGAATCTATACTCTAAAATATGTCTACATACATCCGTATGTTGTAGTCTATTTGAAATGTCTAAATAGACTTATATTCAGGAACGGAGGAAGTATTTGGCACCCACGCCATAGGTGCCCCCTTCATTTTTCGGGGGAAAGGGAGCTTATATTAAATTAGGGCGTGAAATCATTCATACAAAGTTCGACAATAACATTAGTACCCGATTCCAATCACACTGCAGTGCACGTCATAGATTGTTCATAGGCAACAAGGCTATGATTTACCCTATTTTGTGACCGCCTAACTAAATTAGACACAAACTCCCATCCATCAGTCATCAGAGATTTGACCTCGCTCACAACTACCATATGCTTAGTTCGATCCATGTGTCGTGCTCTGATCATAAAGACTGCCTCGGAGCAGTCCTTCTCCACTATGATGGGTAGCTGAGTTCTCTGCAATGCGAGATTAAGCCCCTCTCTACAAGCCTCCATCCCCGCCTTTCAGGGGACTATTGCAGGTGAGAAGCTCCCTGTAGGGGAGAAAAATAGTTTCACAAAAATATAGAATAAACTTCTCTCAAACTAAACCTCCAAATCCTTTTATGTGCTCACATGGGGCTGCAAGGCTACGACTCAACCTTAGCCCGAGGGGACTACTCACACATCGCAATCTACTAACAGACAACATTGTAAAAAGTTACTCGAAGATGAATGATTGGAATGTTTTACAATGTTGCTGATCAAGAAGGAATCTCGATTACAAATAGTATGATCTAATGAAATGGCTACGGTGGTGGAGATGATGACGGTGGTTGCTGCTATGGTGGACAACGGTGGTTGCATAGATGGGAATGACTGAAAAGGGTTGCGACTCTTCTCGATGTCGCTGTCTCTTCTACTTTATATATATTGCAAAGGACGGAATAGGGTTTCAAGGAGCCTGTATTGCGATTTTGGCTTGGCTCCCTTCATGAAAGTCACCAGGATGACGTCACGGAGTCGATGTCGCCTGGTACGAGCACTGGTACGAGCGGGCATGGTCATCCACACATTGTCTTCTTTCTAGGACCTCTTGTGTGCGCCCAATTGAATGGAAATGATCTTCACGTCCACCACTTCCTCTATATAGCTTGATTTTCCACCTAAATATGCTCATTTATGCAAGGAACAAAAGAAACAAGTAGATTTGCGATCCTTTGCATTTATTAGTCATTAGTGGGAAAATTTGAAATGAAAATATGAAAAAAATCCGGTTTAAACATGTGTAAAAATCCACTCATCAACACTTGTCGGTGAGTATTGTTACCCACTTGGATGGAGAGGTGGTACAAGTGCACTTAAACCTTATCACAAACCTGAGTGTCTAAGGGCTCGCAGGTACTTCGCCCGAGTAGCACTCGCAGGGGATAAGGGTCAGGAACGCTACTTTAGGTATCCTAGAATTGCGAGAGATTTGTAGCTCATAACTGTAAGATCACCTAATGGTATTGTATACCTTTAAGATCAGAACCAAAGTACCGACTTGGGACTATATATATGGGCAGTACTAGCTCTCGTCAAAGGGCAGAAGATACGCAGGAGCCCACTCGCATAACCTAACTCACATGATAGGAAAACACCATTGTAGTCCTCTATTATCATCAATAAAGACAAACATGTAGGACATAGGGCTATGACCCGTCATGGGGTCTGAAAGTAGATAAAACCACGGTGTCACCTGCATGACTAATGAGACCCCTTTGAGCACCTCTCCTATCTCTACTTTCTTCTATGAAAAACTTTAGATCATAAGATTGCCAAACCATTATTAGTCGTCATTGGACGCCGGCAGTGAGGCTTGATCAGATCTCCTTGGCCAAGATGAATCGATAAACGACTTCTGTTCCCGTCATGACTATTGCCAGAGACTATTGTCGGTGTCAAAACCGGCAGATCTCGGGTAAGGGGTCCCGAACTGTGCGTCTAAGGATCGAAGGTAATAGGAGACAGGGACGCGGTGTTTACCCAGGTTCTGGCCCTCCCGATGGAGGTAATACCCTACTTCCTGCTTGATTGACTTTGAAGAGTACAAGGGTTACAAGAGTTGATCTACCTCAAGATCATAATGGCTAAACCCTAAATGTCTAGCCTATATGATTATGATTGCCTCTACGGACTAAACCCTCCGGTTTATATAGACACCTGAGGGGCCTAGGGTTGTACAAAGTCAGTTTACAGAGAAATGAATCTTCATATTTGAACGGCAAGCTTTCCATCCACGCAAAGGAGAGTCCCATCCGGACACGGGGGAAAGTCTTCTATCTTGCATCTTTGCGGCCCATGTTGCATAGCCTGGACGCCCGAGGATCCCGTAATCCAGGACTCCCTCAGTAGCCCCTGAACCAGGCTTCAATGACGATGTGTCCGGCGTGCAGATTGTCTTCGGCATTGCAAGGCGGGTTCCTCCTTCGAATACTTTAAAGTAGTTGATCAACAAGAACTATGTCTGAATCTGTTTAATAGGTTAACCCTCCAACCATAAAGGCATAATAATAAGATATATCCATTGACAGCTTTTTCCGGCAAAACGTCACGCTTAGCTCTGTTATCATTTCAAACCATTTTTGGGCCTCCCGCCTCGCATTTCAATACGCAACTCCCAGTGACACGTCTTGTCAAAGCAGAGATCGTGTCCCCTTATTGCGGGATCCTCATCAACATGAGTTTTGGTAATCGAACCGTGCCGTTCGCACGACCCCTTGGGAACAGATGACTTTTAAGGCTTGGGGGGGGGGGGGGGGGCGCTTGATATTCACAGTCCATATAAGTGGATAGAATCCAACTCTTCCGTCCCACGCCTCATTCTCTCCCTGCCTCCCCATCCTCGAGCTCCAGCGCCCGAGTTCCAAGCTTTTCTCCCCTCCGCAACTCTTCCGACCATGGTCGGCTCTCAAGGCAAGTGGATGTCTTCCTCCGTCACGGAGGAGAACATCAAGGAGTTGTGGGAGGCGCGGTATCTGACCGCGGAAATCAAGCACAGGCTCCCTGATCCAGCGCAGGTCATCCCTACCCTGGGGCCCGGCGAGAGGGTGGTGTTCATCCCCCACTTCCTCTACAGACTCGGATTCGCCCTCCACCCCTTTGTGATGGGTCTCATGTTCTACTACGGGCTGAATTTTCACGATCTGGCCTCAAATTCGTTCCTTCACATCTCGGTGTTCATCGTCGTGTGTGAGGCCTTCCTCCGCGTCCCTCCACACTTCGGCTTATGGCTCAAGATTTTCAACGTGAAGCCGAAGGTGGTCAATGGTCAACACATGGACTGCGGTGGTGCCATGGTGAGCAAGTTCCCCAAAGTCAATTGGCCAAAAGGAGTCTTTGTGGACACCGTCAAGATATGGCAACATGAATGGTTCTATATCACAGAACCCCGCTGCCCGAAGTGGGCAGACGCTCCAGCCTTCAACTCCGGACCCCCGCTGAGGCTCACGTCCTGGACCGACAAGGGTCCGGACTGGGGGTCGGTCGATGAGGTGCTGCTGCTGCAGAAACGCGTCCAAGGCAAGATAGCGAAGGACATTACCCTCGCTGACGTGATCCAAGTGATGCTGATCCGCCGAGCACTTACCTGCCAGAGGCGGTCCCTCAAGATGTGGGAGTTCAATACGAAAGGGCTGCAGACCCTACAACAGTTCTATGGCACAACGCATAAGGGGATCTGGAAGCTGCTTTTTAAGAAGCAGAAGTCATGGCCAAAGTCATCGGACGACATCGTCCTCGATTGCAACCATCTGGCCTTCGAGGTAAATTCTAAAGCCTCTGAACACCAATTGGTTCATCCATCCAAAGGAGAAGTATTGAGTAGTCCATCCCCAAATAGGTCTGGATCAAGAAGGCGGAGCAGATCTGATGTCTGGCTATGCTCCCCGAAAATCCATCCAATCCTCTACTAATGAGGATGCTGGTCCCGATGCCATACCAGGCGCCGGTAAAGAAGGACAAGAAGAAGAAGAAGAAAGAGGGGGGCACTTCAGACGCAGTGTCTAGAGAAGCTGATGCCCAGTCCTCTCACGAGGGCGACGATGACGAGAAGGAGAAGGAGGAGGAAGAAGAAGATCCTCCCCGCAAGGGCAAGAAGAGGGCGGCCTCCGAAGACCTAGAGGCCGAGGCATCCAAGAGGGACAATATTACCCTCTTCGATGACTTGGAGTCAGACGCCGAGGCCATCCCGAAGCACCGTCGCCGGACCAAGCCCCAAGCCGACTCATAAGTAGTCCGGGATTTTTCAGATACATCCAATCTCTATGAATTGTGGTGATAACTCTAAGTTCTATTTTCTTTAGTCCGGCCCACAATCTCCCCCAGCTATCCTCATCCTCGGGGGATCTGCCGCCGGAGATGATGGAGAGCAAGTTGCCTCCACTAGCTTCCCCGCCGCCTAGGGCGGATGACACCGAAGTGTCATCCCATAGGCCCTCCCCAGGCCTTGAAGAGACACGCGGGGGGGAGGTGACTTAACGATGCTGAAGGGCAATACCTCGGCTGCTGAAGGACTGGGGGGGGGGGTACAGCCCCCATGTCGGTGTCAAAACCGGCGGATCTCGGGTAGGGGGTCCCGAACTATGCGTCAAGGCCGGATGGTAACAGGAGACAAGGGACACGATGTTTTTACCCAGGTTCGGGCCCTCTCGATGGAGGTAATACCCTACTCCTGCTTGATTAATATTAATGATATGGGTAGTACAAGAGTAGATCTACCATGAGATCAAGGAGGCTAAACCCAAGAAGCTAGCCTATGGTATGATTGTTGTATATGGAGTTGATGTCCTACGGACTACAACCCCCCGGTTTATATAGACATTGGATAGGGTTAGGGTTACACAGAGTCGGTTACAATGGTAGGAGATCTTGAATATCCGCATCGCCAAGCTTGCCTTCCACGCCAAGGAAAGTCCCATCCGGACACGGGACGAAGTCTTCAATCTTGTATCTTCATAGTCCTGGAGTCCGGCTGAAGGTATAGTCCGGCTACCCGAACACCCCCTAATCCAGGACTCCCTCAGTAGCCCCTGAACCAGGCTTCAATGACGACGAGTCCGGCGTGCAGATTGTCTTCGGCATTGCAAGGTGGGTTCCTCCTCCAAGTCCTTCATAGAAGATTGTAAACACCAAGAGTAGTGTCCGGCTCTACAAAATAAGTTTCCACATATTGCCATAGAGAGAATAATATTATCACAAATCAAATCTACTGACGTATTCCGCAGTGCGTCATCACACTACGGCCAAGTCCTTTACTCGAATCGTTTTTACTTTTCTACCTCAGCATGTTTTGCGAGGCGGTTTCCTTGGCATGTCTTGTCAAAGCAGAGATCGTGTACCCCTTTTACGGGATTCTCATCAATACGGACGTGGGTAACCCAACCGCGCCATTTATAACGGCGCTTAGGAGGCAAGCGAGTTTTACTAGGCTGGTGGGGACGCACAACTGCATCTGCCCATATAAGGGGATAAGGATCCACCTTTTTACCTACGCCTTCTTCCTCCTTTGCCTATCCATCTCCTGCGTGCTCGAGCTCCAGCGCCCAAGCCCGCACTTCCCACCTCAACCTTCTCCAGCAATGTCCGGAGCGGGAGGCAAGTGGATGGTCTCCTCCGCTATGGAGGGCCAAGTCAAGAAGCTAAGGAAGGCCGGATACCTGTCTAAGGACATCGTGCACCGGCTTCCCGAAAAGGGGTAGCTTCTCCCCACCCCAAGGCCCCTTGAGAGGGTAGTATTTCTTCCCAACTTCCTCTGCGGACTGGGTTTTCCACTCCACCCATTTGTCCGGGGGCTCATGTTCTAGTACGGCCTGGATTTCCACGATCTGGCCCCGAACTTCATCCTCAACATCTCGGCGTTTATCGTCGTGTGCGAGGCTTTCCTCCGCGTCCGCCCTCATTTCGGCCTCTGGCTCAAGACCTTCAACGTCAAGCCCAAGGTGGTGCGCGGCAGCCAGGCGGAGTGCGGAGGCGCCATGGCGGGCAAGATGGCCAATGTCCTATGGTTCGAGGGCTCTTTTGTGGAGACCCTAAAGGGGTGGCAATCCGGGTGGTTTTACATCACCGAGCCACGCGATCCGAACTGGATCGCAGCCCCCGAGTTCCGATCCGGACGCCCCACGCGGCTTATGTCCTGTGAAGAGACGGGCCTGTCGTGGGGTGACGAAAAAGAGGTGACCGGATTGCAAACATGCATCCGGTCCCTGGTGAACAAGCCAATCCGACTTGTTAATGTAATCCAGGTTATGCTCGTCCGCCGGATCCTCCCGTGCCAACAACGGGATTTTAATCTGTGGGATTTCGACCCGGCGCAGCACCAAACCCTTAGCAGGCTCTTTGACACGATGTACGAAGATGCCTGGAAGGTGCTAATCAAGGGCGCCGAGGCTCCCGCATCCGCTTTCGAGGACCGCGGATACAGCTCGAAGCGTCACGCTAGCGAGGTAAGCTATCTTCACCTTTTACAGGATGTTAAGCTTTTTTCATAGTTTAACTCTATGCGGGATCTAAACTCCCTTACCTTTGACAGGCTTGGCGGGCGATATCCGGACCGATTAACTGTCCGGCTCTGCTGCCCGAAGACCCAGCCCCAGCTCTACTAGCGAAGCTGCTGGTTCCGGCGCCTTATGTGGTGCCGGAGAAGAAGGCCAAGAAGAAGAAGACCACGGGGACTCGAAAGAGTGCCCGTAACGTGGTGGTGTCGGACTCGTCATCCGACGAGTCCGAGACGCCCTCTTCCCGTGAAAACGAGGAGGAGGAAGAAGAAAACTCTCCCTCCAGCAGAGGGAGGAGAGAAGACCAAGGCCGCCCCAACGGGGGAGGCCGAGGGGTCTAGGAAAAGGAAGACCCCTCCGCCGGACTACTCCCCCGACGCCGAAGAGGGCGAAGAGGAGTGGCCAAACAGGGCCAAGCGTCCGGTGAAATCGTAAGTTTGGATATTAGAGTAACTCATGATGTTCCTTTGTTGCACAGCTTTCCCTAATGTCGAACGTAATTATGCAGCCCGCCCCGGGCCGAATTCAACGAATCGTCGGGCGGCTCCTTGGACTCATCGGACGTGAACTCAGTTCCGCCCGCTGTCTCCCCCCGCACTGCAGATGACGCTGAAGTGGCATCGCGACAAGCTCTGGGGCAGGAGGAGGTGGTCCCGGAGGAGCCGCAAGGCAACCTCCCGGACTCCAGGAGTGAAGGGGATAAGGCCCCCCAGGGCTCCAAGTCCGGCTTTGTGCTGGACACCGCGCCGGAATCTTCCACAGTTCCAGACCACGGTAGGCGAACTCCTTCCAAGAGGAGCAAGCCTTCTGAGCCGGCGGCCTCCGTCCAACCGGAGGTGCCGGACAATCTGCTGGAGGTGCTTGACGGCGCCTCCATCGACGAGGGGCACCGTACTATTATGAGTACGGTGATCCAGAATGTTCGGTCCGCCAAGAGCGGACTGACTGAAGCTTGCGCTAGCCTTCTAACAGGCTTCGAGGTAAGTAAAAATATGTAAAAATATTACCGCATAGACAGTAGCCCCTGATGCTCTGTTTGGCATTCGGAAAGAAAAGCCGAATAGAGGATCTATTAAATATCGCAGGAGTCTAATAAAAAAGAGTCAATATGCGTATGCAGGCTTCGCTGCTATCCACCACCGCACTGACTGTGGAGGTGGGTGTCCTGAAGCAGGACCTCGAGCGGACTGAGCAAGAGCTCGGCCTTGCCAAGCGGTGGCTCGAGGAGAAAGAAGGTAAGAAATACCTTACAGAAAAGGTGCCTACAAAAAGGCATGATTGCAAAAAAATAATAGGATTGTACTGCTTATTGTAGGGGCCACGACTGAGGTGGCGACCCTTAAGCAGGCGCTGTCTAAGGCCGAAAAAAACCCGCCGCGGAGTGCACCGAGCGAGACAGACTTGGGGCTCAGGTCGGCGAGGTGCAGCAAGAGCTTCACGCTCTCATGAAAAAACATGAGAGTTTGGAGCTTGAGTCAAAGGCGCAAGCATCCGAGCTCGCGACGACCCTTGAGACTGCCAAGTCTACCAAGGCCGAAGCCCAAAAGGCCCTCCAAGAGTTGGAGGAGATGAGGAAGATAGCAGCGGGTAAGGCATTCTTTATGCAAAGCAGAAATATAAAAGTAAACTACTTGTTACTTACCCGAATCCGGAGCTCTCCAGGGGCATTCGAAGATCTTCCCCGCAGCGTATCCGACGCCGCCGCATTCTACCGAGCTGAAGAGGGCAGATCGACGGAGAAGGTGTTCTGGTCTCAGTATTCTGAGGCCGGACACCCTGTGCCCTTGAGCGACCAGCTGAAACAGTTGGTCGAGCTCCATAAGGCGGCCGAATAGGCCATGAAGGGCTTCATAGTTCGGCTGTGGCCCGGAGAGGCCCTGCCTGGGAGCTATTTCGGACTGGTGCGGCGGCTGGTGGAGGCCTGTCCGAGGCTCGAGGTCATCAAGTGCTCCGTCTGCATCGAAGGTGCCCGTCGGGCCCTTGCCTGTGCAAAGGTGCACTGGGGTAAGCTGGACGGTGAGAAGCTTGTGAAGGAAGGGCCGCCGCCGGGGAAGGAGCATCGCAAGCCCGAGAACTACTACAAGGATGTTCTTGCAGGTGCCCGCCTTGTGGCGGATGAATGTACCAAGGATGTGATTTTTGAATGAACTCGCTCGTGTTTATCCTGTGCGTTGAAAACTTGTTCATATGCGCTAAGCAATGCTTATTGAATTTAAAATATTACTTTTTGTGCGGCCGTTTATCAAAAAATTGAGAGATGGCCAGTCATCGGCTTCTGCCCCCATGCCACTAGTGCTGGGGTGTTCGGGATAAACCTGAGCGCTCTTTTTCCCATAGTTGGGTCCTTCGAGGGAGGCGCTCAGCACAACGAACCAGGCAATCGGACTATAATGCTTGAACACTCTCACTTAGCCATCGAACTCTATAATTTTAAATTTTAGCGAAGCCCCTAGTTCGGAAGACCGAGTTCGGGGCGCTATCCACGCCTTGGCCGTACAAAGCCAGCTCCTCGCTCGAAGCGGCATAAGTCTTTAGGGACTCGAAAAACCTCTCGAACAGCGACCGGTCTCTCGCCTCATCATGACAGTCAGTTTTAGCTTTCTCCACTGAGGTGCTTAACCCAGCTGAACCGGGGCACAATCGCAGTGGTTCTCCTATTGCTACCTTAGCCGATATAGCGGAACATAAGGCACCAAAACATAGGAGCCGGGCAAACCCAACTATTGACCCAAATCATGATTCGGAGCCGATGCATATAGTGCTATAAGTTCGGGGTGCCGCACTTGTGAAAGTGTACGGACTTCTCACACCATAATGAGGGGTACTGAAGCCCCTGGCGTGTTTGCCGTACCATGGTGTACAGGTGCAATCATGTCATTTAATAAACATATATGTGAAAAGAGGATAATGCAAAAAATAGAAAAAAAGCTATGCATTGTTTATAGAGAGGCTATTTATCAAAGCCGAATGATACAAATAGTGCGATAAGCAAAAAGATATTGGACTATTTAACATGTCCTGACCAGGGGCAGGCCGTGGAATTGTATTCAAAACAGGTATACTGCTCGTAACAGAGACCACCTAGGAGTTCCATAATGCGGCATGGCTTGTCTGCCTCCCTGGATCTTGCATCGTTTGTGCGGCAGTCGAATTGCCGAACAGGTCGTCCGAAGTATGGAGTCCTGAAAGTAAGAAAAAAATAAAAAAGAATTCGGCAGCCCCTAGTACGTTTTAAGCCGTATTTTGGGCATGCCGTTATTGTGCCCCTTCCCCTGTGCCCATGGTATTTCAAGGGCGTAGTTATATACGCGAGGCATTGGTTTCGCTATGTCGCGAGAGCTGGGGTGGGGGCCGCATTGCTATGCTTGCTCAGAGCGTGCCAGGCGGTCCTGTTGTGGGTTACTCCGGGCGCGCTTGGCAGTGTCTGGCTTTTTAACAGCCGGACTGGAGAATTGCCTAAGAAGGCTACTTTGTACTTCCGCTGCGAGAGCCGCCGTGTGCTCCTCCGTACGGAGGGAGCGTTCGGTGTTTCCGTTGACCGTTATTACTCCTCGAGGGCCTGGCATCTTGAGCTTGAGATATGCGTAGTGCGGCACCGCATTGAACTTTGCGAATGCGGTTCGTCCGAGCAGGGCGTGATAGCCACTGCGAAACGGGACTATATCAAAGATTAACTCTTCGCTTCGGAAATTGTCCGGGGATCCGAAGACCACGTCAAGTGTTACTGAGCCTGTACAGTTGGCTTCTACACCTGGTATAACGCCTTTAAAGGTCGTTTTTGTGGGCTTAATCCTTGAGGGATCTATGCCCATTTTCCGCACTATATCCTGGTAAAGCAGGTTCAGGCTACTGCCGCCGTCCATGAGGACTCTTGTGAGATGAAATCCGTCGATGATTGGGTCGAGAACCAATGCGGCGAAGCCGCCATGACAGATGCTAGTGGGATGGTCCCTTCGATTAAAAGTGATCGGGCAGGAGGACCATGGGTTGAACTTTGGGGCGACTGGCTCCATCGCGTATACGTCCCATAGCGCACGCTTCCGCTCCCTCTTGGGAATGTGGGTTGCGTATATCATGTTCACCGTCCGCACTTGTGGGGGAAAGCCCTTCTGTTCATTGTTGTTCGGCGGCGTGGGCTCCTCGTCGTCGCTGTGCAGCCCCTTGTATCTGTTTTCGGCCCTTAACTTGCCTGCTTGCTTGAACACCCAACAATCCCTGTTAGTGTGATTGACTGGCCTTTCGGGGGTGCCATGTATCTGGCACAAGCGATCGAGTATTTGGTCCAAACTGGACAGGCCCTGAGTATTCTTTTTGAATGGCTTTTCCCACTGACCGGATTTATAGCCTCTGAATCCGGCATTGACTGCCGTGTCTTCATTGCTGTCGCTGCTAACGCGGCGTTTTTGCCTATACCGACGTGTCCTGCCACTTTTGTCCTTGGTATCCGAATTACCAGGGTTCTTTGATAAGTTATTACTGCGAGCTAGCCAGCTGTCTTCTCCTGCGCAAAAGCGGGTCATGAGTGTCGTGAGGGCTGCCATAGATTTCGGCTTTTCCTGTCCCAGGTGCCGGGCGAGCCACTCGTCGCGGATGTTATGCTTGAAGGCTGCTAGGGCCTCTGCGTCCGGACAATCGACTATCTGGTTTTTCTTTGTTAGGAACCGTGTCCAGAATTGCCTGGCCGATTCCTCTGGCTGCTGAATTATGTGGCTTAAGTCGTCGGCATTCGGTGGTCGCACGTAAGTGCCCTGAAAGTTGTCGAGGAATGCGGTTTCCAGGTCCTCCCAAGAACCGATTGAGTCTGGTGGCAAGCTGTTAAGCCAATGCCGGGCCGGTCCTTTAAGTTTGAGCGGGAGGTATTTGATGGCGTGTAGATCATCGCCGCGTGCCATGTGGATGTGAAGGAGATAATCCTCGATCCATACCGCCGGATCTATTGTGCCATCTTATGATTCGATGTTTACGGGTTTGAAACCCTCTGGGATTTTATGATCCATTACTTCATTCGTGAAGCATAGCGGGTGTGCGGCGCCTCTGTACTGGGCTATATCACGACGCAGCTCGGAAGAGCTATGTCTATTGTGTTTGGCCCGGCCGGATTTGTTGTATCCGGAGTGAAGATCATCATCACGTGCCGTAGGGTGCCTGCGCGATCTGTAGATCGATCTTGTTTGTCTTGCCTTATCCTCCAGTACGTCTCGCAGGTCTGGCGCATTTTCCCATGCCTTAGTTGAGCGGCGTCGGGGCATGGCTTGGGTGGAGGGCCAAGAGGCCTCTCTGTCACGGCCGCAAGGTGGCTTGTCTGCCATGTCGTGCGCTAGTGATGTAGGTGCTTCCTCCTCTGATCGGGGTAGCGGCCTGCGCTTTGGGTAACTCTTGGAGGGGCATTCGAGTTCATACTCTTCGGCCGCAAGGACTTCAGTCCATCTATCAGCTAGCAAATCTTGGTCAGCTCTAAGCTGTTGCTGCTTTTTCTTGAGGCTGCTTGCCGTGGCTAAAAGCCTGCGTTCGAAACGCTCTTGTTCGGCGGGGTCTGATGGTACGACGAATTCGTCGTCATCGAGGCTTGCCTCGTCTTCGGAGGGAGGCATATAGTTATCATCCTCGACCTCTCGGTCTGCCGCTCTCTCATGAGGGCTGGATTCTCCATCTTCCTGTGCCGAATCTTGCTAGGGTGTGTGTTCTTCGGCGCTATCTGGGGTAGTATTATCTCCCGTGCCAGAATCACCGTTTTTGCTTTGGCGGTATTTAGAGCAGCGCCGCTTACGCCGGTGCTTTGGCTATTTCTTGGAGGTGTCATCCCCCGCTGTTCCATCGCCATCTCCATCTTTTGGAGTATCCACCATATATATGTCATATGACGAGGTGGCCTTCCAGCGCCCTACAGGTGCTGGTTCCTGTTCGTCTCCTACATTGTCGTCCATACCGTCGATGTCTTCGGAGCCGAAGTCAAGCATGTCGGTTAAATCGTCGACAGTGGCTACAAAGTGGGTGGTGGGTGGGCTTTGAACTTCTTCATCGTCCGTATCCCATCCTCGCTGACCGTAATCCGGCCAGGGCTCTCCTGATAAAGAGAGAGACTTGAGAGAATTCAGGATGTCGCCAAAAGGCGAGTGCTGAAAGATGTCCGTGGCGGTGAACTCCATTATCGGCGCCCAATCGGATTCGATTGGCAGGGGCACGGGGGGTTCGGAGTCCGGATCCTCGGAGTCACGGGTCATGCAGAGTGCGGGGCTGGCGCTCGGCTCGATCGCCTTTGAGATTGCAGCCCCCGAGGTGACGTCCAACCGCTCATCCTCGATTGGCGCAATAGGCTCCGAGTTAGGGGTCGGAACCGGTGCGTGTGCGGCCTCCAGGACACTGTCCGGGGGCAGAGCTAGATCATGCCCCTCGAGATAGTGCGGCGCGCTTGGCTGTGGCTCGAACCCGTCGAAGATCAAGTCTCTGAGGATGTCAACCGTGTAGTTTAAGCTTCCAAACCTGACTTGATGGCCAGGGGCGTAGCTTTCGATCTGCTCCAGGTGGCCAAGCGAATTGGCCCGTGGTGCGAAGCCGCCGAAGACGAAGATCTGTCCGGGGAGAAAAGTCTCACCTTGGACCTCATCGTTGTTGATGATCAAGGGAGCCATCGGGCCTAAAGGCGACGACACAGAGGAACTCTCAATGAAAGCACCAATGTCGGTGTCAAAACCGGCGGATCTCGGGTAGGGGGTCCCGAACTGTGCGTCAAGGCCGGATGGTAACAGGAGACAAGGGACACGGTGTTTTTACCCAGGTTCGGGCCCTCTCGATGGAGGTAATACCCTACTCCTGCTTGATTAATATTAATGATATGGGTAGTACAAGAGTAGATCTACCACGAGATCAAGGAGGCTAAACCCAAGAAGCTAGCCTATGGTATGATTGTTGTATATGGAGTTGATGTCCTACGGACTACAACCCTCTGGTTTATATAGACATCGGATAGGGTTAGGGTTACACAGAATCGGTTACAATGGTAGGAGATCTTGAATATCCGCATCGCCAAGCTTGCCTTCCACGCCAAGGAAAGTCCCATCCGGACACGGGACGAAGTCTTCAATCTTGTATCTTCATAGTTCTGGAGTCCGGCTGAAGGTATAGTCCGGCTACCCGAACACCCCCTAATCCAGGACTCCCTCACCCCACAAAGACCGGCGAAGGGGGGCCCGGTCAACCTGACCCCCAGCCGCATACTACTCCGGAGACCCACATGGCTCTGGAGTCTAGTGAATGAATCCTTGCAAGAGAAAGGGGAGCAGCGACCTGTGCTGATCCGGAGGCGCCAAATACCACGGCGGACGCACTACAAAGTGCGTCCATCCTGGATGAGCACCACATCCTGATGGGTACGGTGGCTGAGAAGATTCAGTCTGCCAAGAGCGGGCTGAACGAAGCCTTCTTCAGCCTGCTAGCAGGCTTTGAGGTACGCAATGTAATGTTTTTGATCATTTTTATGAGAAGTATGCCTGTATATAGATAGTGGCCCCTGAGACTTTGTTTGGTTTTTGAAAGAAGAGTGAGCACATGATCAATTATCAGTTGTCAGGTGGCAACATACTATTTTATTTGGATTAAAACAGGCCTCTCTGTTAGAGGCGATCGCCCAGACCGCGGAACTTTCTGAACTCAAATGGAAACTGGAACGAGCCGATGAGGACCTAGTCCTTGTTAACACGTGGTTCGACCAGGCGCAAGGTATAAAATACATCTTTCTTTATGCCTGTTTATGTATGTATTCTATGGAAGTTCAAGAGCTGCAATGTGCGTGTTTGGACAGATGGTGCCGCCACGGTTGAGACCCTCAGGGGTGAGCTTGCCCAAGCCAAGGAGCAAGCGAGGGTAAGCAATGCGGCCGCTGATAAAGCGGCTACGGACTTAACGGCCGAACAGGCCGCTCGGTGATGACCCAGAAGTATAGGGGATCTATCGTAGTACTTTCGATAAGTAAGAGTGTCGAACCCAACGAGGAGCAGAAGGAAATGATAAGCGGTTTTCAGCAAGGTATTCTCTGCAAGCACTGAAATTATAGGTGACAGATAGTTTTGTGATAAGATAATTTGTAATGAGCAACAAGTAACAAAAGTAAATAAAGTGCAGCAAGGTGGCCCAATCCTTTTTGTAGCAAAGGACAAGCCTGGACAAATTCTTATATAGAGAAAAGCGCTCCCGAGGACACATGGGAATATCATCAAGCTAGTTTTCATCACGATCATATGATTCGCGTTCGGTACTTTGATAATCTGATATGTGGGTGGACCGGTGCTTGGGTACTGTCCTTACTTGGACAAGCATCCCACTTATGATTAACCTCTATTGCAAGCAACCGCAACTAAAACAAAAGTATTAAGGTAAACCTAACCATAGCATGAAACATACGGATCCAAAGCAGCCCCTTACAAAGTAACGCATAAACTAGGGTTTAAGCTTCTATCACTCTAGCAACCCATCATCTACTTATTACTTCCCAGTGCCTTCCTCCAGGCCCAAATAATGGTGAAGTGTCATGTAGTCGACGTTCACATAACACCACTAGAGGAGAGACAACATACATCTCATCAAAATATCGAACGAATACCAAATTCACATGACTACTAATAGTAAGACTTCTCCCATGTCCTTAGGAACAAAAGTAAATACTCACAAAGCATAAACATGTTCATAATCAGAGGGGTATTAATATGCATATAGGATCTGAACATATGATCTTCCACCAAATAAACCAACTAGCATCAACTACAACGAGTAATTAACACTACTAGCAACCCACAGGTACCAATCCCGGACTTAAAGACAAGAATTGGATACAAGAGATGAACTAGGGTTTGAGAGGAGATGGTGCTGGTGAAGATGTTGATGGAGATTGACCCCCTCCCGATGAGAGGATCGTTGGTGATGATGATGGCGATGATTTACCCCTCCCGGAGGGAAGTTTCCCTGGCAGAACAGCTCCACCAGAGCCCTAGATTGGTTCCGCCAAGGTTCCACCTCGTGGCGGCGGAGTCTCGTCCCGAAAGCTGGCTTATGATTTTTTTCCTAATCGAAAGACTCCATATAGCAGAAGATGGGCATCGGAGGGCCACCAGGGGCCCACGAGGCAGGGGCGCGCCCCCCACCCTCGTGGGCAGGATGTGGCTCCCTCCGGAACTTCTTGCGCTTATTATTTTTTATATATTCTGAAGATGACTTCCGTGAAGTTTCAGGACTTTTGGAGCTGTGAAGAATAGGTCTCTAATATTTGCTCCTTTTCCAGCCCAGAATCCCAGCTGCCGGCATTCTCCCTCTTTATGTAAACCTTGTAAAATAAGAGAGAATAGGCATAAGTATTGTGACATAATGTGTAATAACAGCCCATAATGCAATAAATATCGATATAAAAGCATGATGCAAAATGGACGTATCAACTCCCCCAAGATTAGACCTCGCTTGTCCTCAAGCGAAAGCCGAAATCGAAAAATATGTCAACATGTTTAGATATAGAGGTGTCGATAAAAATAAAATACGGACATGAGGGCATCATGATCATTCTTAGAACAACAACTTATATGATTCTTGTCATATGATCTCTTATGATAGAGTAACAATTAAATGACAATTTCAAGTATGAATCATAAACTTCATTGAAAACTAACAAACTATAATCTCAGTCATTAGGGTAATTGCAATTTATCATAACATAGGAAAGAGTCAATATAAGAGCTTTTCAGCAAGTCCACATACTCAACTATCATATCGTCTTTCACAATTGCTAACAGTCACGCAATACTTACGGGTATGGAGTTTTAATCGGACACAGAGAAAGATAGGGGCTTACAGTTTTACCTCCCAACGTTTTACCTCAAGGTTAATGTCAACAATAATAGTTCATGAAAACTCACATCCAATTAGCCATATATACCAGGATCTTTCCAACATGTTGTGCTTGCCAAAAGATAAAATTTAAAAAGGAAGGGTGAAGTTCACCATGACTCTTATGCAAGGTAGGAGATAAAAGTAAAAGATAGGCCCTTCGCAGAGGGAAGCAGAGGTTGTCAGGCACTTTTATGGTTGGATGCACAAAATCTTAATGCGAAAGAATGTCACTTTATATTGCCACTTGTGATATGGACCTTTATTATGCAATCTGTCATTTTTATTTCTTCCATATCACACGATCGTATAAAGCTTATTTTCTCCCACACTAATAAGTCATACATATTTAGAGGGCAATTTTTTATTGCTTGCACCAATGACAACTTACTTGAGGGATCTTACTCAATCCATAGGTAGGTATGGTGGGCTCTCGTGGCAAAACTGGTTTAAGGGTGTTTGGAAGCACAAGTAGCATCTCTACTTGGTGCAAAGAATTTGGCTAGCATGAGGGAGAAAGGCAAGCTCAATCATGTTGGATGATCCATGACAATATAATTTATCTCAGATGTAAGAAAACATAAACCATTACGCTGTCTTCCTTGTCCAACGTCAACTCTTTTAGCATGTCATATTTTAATGAGTGCTCACAATCATAAAAGATGTCCAAGATAGTATATCTATATGTGAAGACCTCTCTTTCTTTATTACTTCCTATTAAATGCAACGCTGACCAATACTATGTTTGTCAACCCTCAACAACTTTTATTCATCATACTTTTTCTATGTGAGCTCATTACTCTCCATAAGACTCACATGAAACGCCCTCGATGCGGCTATATCTCCCACGTGTCGAAGCACGACTTAGAGGCATAATCGCATTGAAAGCAATGTCACAAGTGAGGTAATCTTCACACAACCCATGTAATACATAAGGGAAAGAGATACATAGTTGGCTTACAATCGCCACTTCACACAATTACATGAATAAAGCATTACATCAATCAGATACAATCAAGGTCCGACTACGGAACCAAAATAAAATAAGACTACCCCAAATGCTACACAGATCCCCGATCGACCCCAACTGGGCTCCACTACTGGTCAACTAGAACGAAACAAAACAAGGACAAAATCTTCATCGAGCTCGTCCTGAGCTCAGTGGCGTCACCTGCACGGTATCATCGGCACCTGCAAACTGGTTGGAAGAATCTATGAGTCACAGGGACTCAGCAATCTCACACCCTCGCGATCAAGACTATTTAAGCTTATGGGTAAGGTAAAAGGTATGAGGTGGAGCTGCAGCAAGCGACTAGAATATATCGTGGCTAACATACGCAAATGAGAGTGAGAAGAGAAAGCGAAGCACGGTCGAGAATCTATGATCAAGAAGTGATCCTAGAACAACCTACGTCAAACATTACTCCAACACCGTGTTCACTTCCTGGACTCCGCCGGAAAGAGACCATCACGGTTACACACGCGGTTGATGCATTTTAATTAAGGTCAACTTCAGGTTTTCTACAACCGGACATCAACAAATTCCCATCTGCCCGTAACCACAGGCACGGCTTTCGAAAGTTCAAATCCCTGCAGGAGTGTCCCAACTTAGCCCATCACAAGCTCTCACGGTCAATGAAGGATATTCCTTCTAGCGGGAAGACCCGATCAGGCTCGGAATCCCGGTTACAAGACATTTCGACAATGATAAAACAAGTCCAGCGACACCGCCCGAATGTGCCGACAAATCCTGATAGGAGCTGCACATATCTCGTTCTCAGGGCACACTCAGATGAGCGCTCCATACAACTAAAACCAAACCTCGAGTTTCCCGAGGGGGCGCTGCACAGGACTCTAGTTTGGACCAACACTCAGAGGAGCACTGGCTCGGGGGGGTTAAAATAATGATGACCCTCAGGAGCGCGACTCCCAAGGGAAAAGAAAAGGCTAGGTGGCGAATGGTAAAACCAATGTTGGGCATTGCTGGAAGAGTCTTATTCAAGGCAAACTGTCAAGGGGTTCCCATTATTACCCAACCTCGTAAGGAACGCAAAATCCGAGAACATAACACCGATATGACGGAAACTAGGACGGCAAGAGTGGAACAAAACACCAGGCATAAGGCCGAGCCTTCCACCCTTTACCAAGTATATAGATGCATTACTTAAATAAGATATATTGTGATATCCCAACAAGTAAACATGTTCCAAACAAGGAACAACATCTCCATGTTCCAACAAGGAACAAACTTCAATTTTCACCTGCAACTAACAATGCTATAAGAGGGGCTGAGCAAAGCGGTAACATAGCCAAACAATGGTTTGCTAGGACAAGGTGGGTTAGAGGCTTGGTTCAACAATATGGGAGGCATGATAAGCAAGTGGTAGGTATCGCAGCATAGGCATAGCAAAAGAGCGAGCAACTAGCAAGCAAAGATAGAAGTGATTTCGAGGGTATGGTCATCTTGCCTGAGATCCCGCAAGGAAGAAGAACGAGCCCATGAAGAAGACAAACGGACGTAGTCGAACGGGTCCTCACAAACACGACGTTATCAGAACCAACCCAAAGAAGCAACACCGGAAAGAAAGCAAACAACATAGTAAACAACCACCACATAATCATGGCATGATGCACAATCAAGTATGATGCATGTCCGGTTTAATGAAGCATGGCATGGAAAAGTGCACAAGCAATCCTACAAATTAAGTGGAGCTCAATATGCAACTCCGTTGCATATTGACGAAACACCACGTTCAAGTTATTTAGTTCGATCTCGTTTATGTACCCAACAATACTAAATGTTGTTAAACATGGCAAGAGGGTGAAGAAAATGAAAACTACCTATCTAGGCAAGTTTAAATGAGGCCGGAAGCAACGAATAACAATTCCGGAAACTCCTCATGAGCATATTATAGATTTGGTACTGTTCTGCCCTAAACATTATTTTAGAGTTGTTAAACATGCAAGACAAGTACACCATGTTAAACTAGGCATTTTTCTACCCCATTTACATATAAAGATTATTTAAAACCGAGCTATGGTTATTTAGTTATGAATTAAAGCATTTTAACATGGCATAGGAGTAAATTTAACCAAACATCATTTTAAACATTTTAAACATGCATGAAAGTGGCAGATTATGAAACTAGATGAAAAACTAAGCATATTTCGTATATAAAGTTTTTACATGTGATGCATGGTTGTTGAGTTATTAAATGCATGAAGTGCATGGGGTTCTTCTGTAAAACAGGCAGTCTCTGGTATAATAGACAAATTCGCATAACTAAAAAAACAGGTATGGGTCGAAACAAAGGCCGGCCCAACAATGCATAGGATCTGGGCGACTGCTCACCATGGGCTTCGGCCCGTTGGTGAAGGAGGCTGGCTGGGGAGGAAGCGCCTGGGCCGGGAGGCCGAGCGTTGGGCCTTGGCGATTGTCGGTGGAGGTGGTCCAGGGGGCGCGGTCAAGCAGGCGTGGTCAACGGGGCGAGCGGCTGCGCTCTGCTCGTTGCAGAGGAAGAAGAGGTCAGCGGCAGGGACGAACATGCCTAGGCGAGGGCCCTCGTCCAAGGAAGGAGCAGCAGATGGGCGATACAGCTCCTGAGAAGGGGAGGCCGGTCAACGACGGGGAAACAGGCGGATCTGGGCACGGGGACGATCCATCGGCCGATCGGTCCACGCGGGCGAGCAGAGGCGCTCGCTCAAACAAGACGAAGCAGAGGCGCGGCTCTCGCCGGCAAGAAAACAGGACGCCGGCAGCTGGGCGGAGCTGTGGCGAGGAACGGCAGCGCGACGGTGGGATCCGGCCAGGACGGGCCTGCAGGCAGCGCATCCGCGCGCAACTGGAGGCGGTGCGACGAGCTTGATGGTCGGCAGTGCCATGGGGCTCTTGTGGAGAGAACGAGAGAAAACATGAAGGCAGGGAGCTAGAGGACCAAGAGAAAACAAACGAGAGGAGAGGGAGAAGAAGCATGGGCAGCAGGGCACTCATCTCCGGCAACGGCGGCGCTCCAAACGGCAGCGGTGGCGCTCGTGGCGGAAGCGTGGAGGCCTCGGGCTCCTCTCGAGCGGGCACGTAGCTGACTGCTGGTGGTTGCGGGTGCTCCCCTGGCCGTTAGATGCAAGATCCGGCGGTCAGGATTGATAGGAGGGGCTGGATCTAGTTTGGTGGATTGGGGAAAACGAGATAGGAAGGATGGCTATGCGTGGGTTCGCTCGGGTGGGATCTCGAGGAAGATGCTGCTGGCGGCGGCGCGAGGGACAACTGCCTAGTATTATGGGTTAGTCTAGAAATGGACAAAGGGGACACTATATATAGCAATTCAGATCCGGTTAGGGCGGTATTCGGTCCGTCCAACCATAATCGGGCGGTCAAGAAAAATAGGCTAGGAAGTCCAAATAAGAAAACGGTGATGTTTTGAAGATGTTTGGGGATGATCCGGATCCAACGGTGACGACTGTCCGGGTCGGGTCCGGGACAGCTTTTCGGGCGCGCGCGAGGGGGGCTGCGGGCTGACGAGAGAGGTTAGGTTGGACCTAGCGGTAGGTAGTGGGCTGTGTAGATGGTCTCAAACTGAGAGAAGAGAAGAGAGGGAGGCCCGGCGACTGTTTCCGAAGACCGAAAACGTCCGACATTAGACTGGCTATACTGCCGCTATAGTTATCTGTTGGGGCATCAAACGATCTCGAATGCGATGAAACTTGACAGGCGGTCTATCTACACTATAATAATACCACACATCAACTCTCATCCCATTCCGAGAACATTTTCCGGCCATTTATAAAATACTATTTCGGACATGCCGCGGGTGCGTGCAAGTGTGGCTGGGCTCAGAACGAACAACAGAGAGAACGAGGAGACCGGAACAGATGCAAGTTTTGAAAACACGATGGTGGAATGCATATGATGCAATGACAAGATGCAACACGCAAGCGAAAGACATGGAAACAACAACGAATAACAGGAAGACACCTGGCACATCGGTCTCGGGGCATTACTACACTCCACCACTACGAGAGGATCTCATCCCGAGATCTAGAATGGCACCGGAGGGACAACGAAAGAGAAAGAGGAGAGGTAAAGCTAAGTTGCTTCTTTGACAAACGAATGAAACCACGAGCCTTGAGAGGTTGAACAAATTGAAAGAAATAATGCAACGAGTATGAACGAAGTTGAAAGCACTCCGTTAGGGCAGAGTAAGAAGGAAGAACAAATTTTGACAGCACTCCGGTAGAAAAGAGATGCAATGGTTGATAAGGCGAAAAGAACTTGAGAAAAAGGGCACAACACTCCGATTAAAAGGATAAGCAAAGGAAAGATCATGATCTTCATAAATCAAGATGATGACTGAAAAGAGCAACATCACAAAGCCTGTGGAAGAAAGAATAGAAGATAGATAATTGAGATAAATGAATGTAGAAGAAAATACCAACTTCTGCGACAAAAGAGCTTGAAAAGGTATCCTTAGGAGAAGGGTCGAACGGAGTTGTTGGAAAACCAACAACGAAAAGAGTAAGCTTGATGTGGACTTATGAAAGACATCCCCAAAACTATGAGGAGAAATTCCACCACTAACGAAACTAAAAGATTTGGGTTGATAAGAACACGGAGACGAGAAACTATTTCACCGGCAGGATAGATGAAGAACTTGGGTCATTTATAAGCACCATAAAGCAACAAACCTTAGGGAAGGCTTTAGGTGAAACATGACACAAGATAACTCCAACGAAGAGGTTGATGGATTTAAAATACCTCATTCTTAACAACATGTGTATCATGAAACATGAACTCAAATTATCAAAAATGACATAATACCACCTCCAATAATATGGTAGAAGGAATTGCACTCCGGATTGCACGAAGAAGAATACTTGAGCTCCTTAGAAAAGAATGTTGATGAACACTTCGAGAAGGAAATTAAATCATTGATGAAACCATCATGTAGAACCTTCATGAAGAACTCCGGTGACAGAAGGATAACGAGAAGAAAGAGAAGTTGAAAACACAAGGTGAAACCTTGCAATGATTAGGTGGATCTTCGCGATGAAATAAATTGAGAGAGCTTGGAACTCCGGAAAAGAAAAGATGAAACAATTGAAACAAAGAATTTTGATGAGGCTCCGGAATAAGTAATTAATCACTTGGAAGAAACAAGAATAATAATTACATTATGCTTATCCTTCACCAATTAAATTGATGACCATCAACGGATTTTACAAACTACTTATTCTCGTTGCAAAGGATTGAAGAGAGATGTAGCATAAACTTGGGAAATTATTGAACGAACCACCGGTAGGATAGAAATAACAAATGAATCGATACAATAACAAAGGAAAAATAATCTTGAACGAGCCACCGGTAAGAATTGAAAATGAACAAAGTAAAGATAAAGAAACACTGAGAAGAATTATGAAATGAACGAAGATGCTTGAGAGGATTTAGATACATGAGAACGAAGAGATCACGAGCCGATTAAGGATCACTTGAATGAAGCACCGGTAAAATTGGAGAATGATAGTTGAAAGCTGAGAATGAATAAATCTAAGATGATGGACTCCAGATGAACAAACGGAACAGAATCTTGAATTGCTCCGGATAGGTGAAAAAATTCTCACAATCCAAAAACAACTATGAGATGATGGCCGAGAATGGGGCAAGATTTGAGTGAAAATCTTCTTCAAGCTTCAAATTCTGAGAATTACGACGGGACACACCATGAAGAATTGTTGAAGCACTCCGTAATGAAGAAGAATGGAAAAGTTGAACCAACAGTGAAAATAATTTGAAAGATCTTGGAGAAAGGCACTTGACTGATGAAAATCATTCTTACGTCAAACTTCGAAAAGAATTTTTGAGGATAGCTCCGAGAGAATTAGAAAAGTCAGGTAAGATCCTAGGAAAAGACCTGTGGGTTAGGGCCCACTCAAAAGAAACACCGTTGAATGATTTGAAAGAAAGGTTGCACCGGTTGAATTAAATGACTTGAATGAGATAACAACCTCGAAAGATCTTGAATGAATGCAGAGTGGAAAACACGAATCTTCGAGATATCTTGAGCACTCCGGAACAATTAAATAGCGAGAAGTGAATGAATATGAGGTGCACCGGCATGAGAAGGTAATTGAAACGAGGAAAAAGGATATGATCAACACCAAAGCTTGATTTGAATCCACCGAAGAAGAAAAGGATGAAGAGTGACGAACTTGAGGCTCCGTTAGTATCTTCATGAGAATCACCGGATAAGAACATTGAAGGAAAAGAATGGAGAGACTTCACATCAATAAGATGCATACTTGATTAAGAAATCTGAATCCTTCAAGAAAACAAGGGTGGGAGGGTGGGAAAACACTGTTGAGAGTGAAACGAACACCGTTGAGAAGAAATGATAATTGATCTTGCTGATGTTGAAATGATCGGATCCACTTGAAGAGAAAACACACCGGTGAAAAGGATTGACAAGACAATCTTGATGATCAAGAAGGATTGGTATCCACATCGGAGTATGAGAACACCATTTGGGGAAGGTATGGAATCAACACTTGACATTGAAGCAACTTGAATACCACAACTCAAAACAAAACAAAGGATTGGCTTGCAGAATAAGCCGGAACAAACATATGATAGAGATTTCGTCCGAAGTTTTCGTGGTGGGGCCTACACGGGCTCGATCGTACAGCACCATCATGTACAAGGCAGTGCACATGACATACGAAGCGTCCCTGAGTCGGCATAGCCAAGGACTCTTTAAGACACAACGAGGCCACTGTAAAACCAACCATGAATAGGCGGACCACTAGACGTCGAACCCCAATTTCATATCATACATCCGTCAGAAAGATATCCTACGAACTACTTGAATTCCCACTTATAAACTCCCGAAACTTTCTGGTTATGCAATCAGGTGTTGGGGATACAGGGGAAGCATAATATCTCACCCAAATCTAGCAAATCCTACATCCAGCTGTATCCATCCTTCAACACATAACCAAGAAACCTTCGGAAATCGTCTACCTCAACCTTCGAAAAGCATCCGTTATACAAGTTGTGGCAATACTCCAGAACTCCCGCCCCAGTACTGGGTGGCGTCGAGGTTATCTCACCAACAACTGCATAAAAGAGATTTTCGATGTCGGCGAAACTAATCTCAGGTATTCCAGAACTGCAACGATAAAATTGTGATGACAACACCTCGGAGCTCAACTCCCCGGGACAATGCCACAACCCCTAAATGTCAAGAGGCACCAAGAACAATGTTCTCGTCACAAAACCATCGGAACGATTCCAAGATACCTGCGTGATCCTAAAAAAAATTAGTGAAAATTTGAGAAGAGAAGAGTCAAAACTCTACGTCAGGATGCCTTACCAGAGCGATGAAGGGACTGGGGAGTAAAAAGAATTCCTAAACTCTCTGAAATATAATTCCTAAATGACTCAAAACATTTTTCTAGAGTCAACAACGTCAGCTAATTCGATCAAGCAGGGGGGGCTCCTAAGGTCGGGGAAGGCTCTGATACCAATTTGAAACACCCTCGATGCGGCTATATCTCCCACGTGTCGAAGCACAACTTAGAGGCATAACCGCATTGAAAGCAATGTCGCAAGTGAGGTAATCTTCACACAACCCATGTAATACATAAGGGAAAGAGATACATAGTTGGCTTACAATCGCCACTTCACACAATTACATGAATAAAGCATTACATCAAATAGATACAATCAAGATCCGACTACGGATCCAAAATAAAAGAAGACTACCCCAAATGCTACACAGATCCCTGATCGACCCCAACTGGGCTCCACTACTGGTCAACTAGAACAAAACAAAACAAGGACAAAATCTTCATCGAGCTCCTCCTGAGCTCAGTGGCGTCACCTGCACGGTATCATCGGCACCTGCAAACTGGTTTTGGAAGAATCTGTGAGCCACAGGGACTCAGCAATCTCACACCCTCGCGATCAAGACTATTTAAGCTTATGGGTAAGGTAAAAGGTATGAGGTGGAGCTGCAACAAGCGACTAGCATATATGGTGGCTAACATACGCAAATGAGTGCGAGAAGAGAAAGCGAAGCACGGTCGAGAATCTATGATCAAGAAGTGATCCTAGAACTTCCCGTACTCCGCCGGAAAGAGACCATCACGGTTACACACACGGTTGATGCATTTTAATTAAGGTCAACTTCAGGTTTTCTATAACCGGACATTAACAAATTCCCATCTGCCCATAACCGCGGGCACGGCTTTCGAATGTTCAAATCCCTGTAGGGGTGTCCCAACTTAGCCCATCACAAGATCTCACGGTCAACGAAGGATATTCCTTCTAGCGGGAAGACCCGATCAGGCTCGGAATCCCGGTTACAAGACATTTCGACAATGATAAAACAAGTCCAGCAACACCGCTCGAATGTGCCGACAAATCCCGATAGGAGCTACACATATCTCGTTCTCAGGGCACACTCAAATGAGCGCTCCATACAACTAAAACCAAACCTCGAGTTTCCCCGAGGGGGCGCTGCACAGGACTCTAGTTTGGACCAACACTCAGAGGAGCACTGGCCCAGGGGGTTAAAATAATGATGACCCTCAGGAGCATGACTCCCAAGGGAAAAGAAAAGGCTAGGTGGCGAATGGTAAAACCAATGTTGGGCATTGCTGGAAGAGTCTTATTCAAGGAGAACTGTCAAGGGGTTCCCATTATTACCCAACCGCGTAAGGAACGCAAAATCCGGGAACATAACACCGATATGACAGAAACTAGGGCGGCAAGAGTGGAACAAAAGACCAGGCATAAGGCCGAGCCTTCCACCCTTTACCAAGTATATAGATGCATTAATTAAATAAGATATATTGTGATATCCCAACAAGTAAACATGTTCCAAACAAGGAACAACATCTCCATGTTCCAACAAGGAACAAACTTCAATCTTCACCTGCAACTAACAACGCTATAAGAGGGGCTGAGCAAAGCGGTAACATAGCCAAACAACAGTTTGCTAGGACAAGGTGGGTTAGAGGCTTGGTTCAACAATATGGGAGGCATGATAAGCAAGTGGTAGGTATCGCAACATAGGCATAGAAAAAGAGCGAGCAACTACCAAGCAAAGATAGAAGTGATTTTGAGGGTATGGTCATCTTGCCTGAGATCCCGCAAGGAAGAAGAACGAGCCCATGAAGAAGACAAACGGACGTAGTCGAACGGGTCCTCACAAACACGACGTTATCGGAACCAACCCGAAGAAGCAACACCGAAAAGAAAGCAAACAACATAGTAAACAACCACCACATAATCATGGCATGATGCATAATCAAGTATGATGCATGTCCGGTTTAATGAAGCATGGCATGGCAAAGTGCACAAGCAATCCTAAAAATTAAGCGGAGTCCGTTGCATATTGACGAAACACCACGTTCAAGTTATTTAGTTCGATCTCGTTTATGTACCCAACAATATTAAATGTTGTTAAACATGGCAAGAGGGTGAAGCAAATGAAACTACCTATCTAGGCAAGTTTAAATGAGGCCGAAAGCAACGAACAACAATTCCGGAAACTCCTCATGAGCATATTATAGATTTGGTACTGTTCTGCCCTAAACATTATTTTAGAGTTGTTAAACATGCAAGACAAGTACACCATGTTAAACTAGGCATTTTTCTACCCCATTTACATATAAAGATTATTTAAAACCGAGCTACGGTTATTTAGTTATGAATTAAAGCATTTTAACATGGCATAGGAGTAAATTTAACCAAACATCATTTTAAACATGCATGAAAGTGGCATATTATGAAACTAGATGAAAAACTAAGCATATTTCATATATAAAGTTTTTACATGTGATGCATGGTTGTTGAGTTATTAAATGCATGAAGTGCAAGGGGTTTTCCGTAAAACAGGCAGTCTCTGGTATAATAGACAAATTCGCATAACTGAAAAAAAACAGGTATGGGTCGAAACAAAGGCCGACCCAACAGTGCATAGGATCTGGGCGACTGCTCACCATGGACTTCGGCCCGTTGGTGAAGGAGGCTGGCTGGGGAGGAAGCGCCTGGGCCGGGAGGCCGAGCGTTGGTCCTTGGTGATCGTCGGTGGAGGCGGCCCAGGGGGCGCGGTCGAGCAGGCGTGGTCAATGGGCCGGGCGGCTGCGCTCTGCTCGTTGCAGAGGAAGAAGAGGTCAGCGGCAGGGACGAACATGCCCAGGCGAGGGCGCTCGTCCAAGGAAGCAGCAGAGGGGCGATACAGCTCCTGAGAAGGGGAGGTCGGTCAACGACGGGGAAACGGGTGGATCTGGGCACGGGGACGATCCATCGGCCGATCGGTCCACGCGGGCGAGCAGAGGCACTCACTCAAACAAGACGAAGCAGAGGCGCGGCTCTCGCCGGGAAGAAAACAGGACGGCGGCAGCTGGGCGGAGCTGTGGCGAGGAACGGCAGCGCGACGGTGGGATCCGGCCAGGACGGGCCTGCAGGCAGTGCATCCGCGCGCAACTGGAGGCGGCGCGACGAGCTTGATGGCCGGCAGTGCCATGGGGCTCCTTTGGAGAGAACGAGAGAAAACTTGAAGGCAGGGAGCTAGAGGACCAAGAGAAAATGAACGAGAGGAGAGGGAGAAGAAGCATGGGCAGCAGGGCACTCATCTCAGGTAACGGCGGCGCTCCAAACGGCGGCGGTGGCGCTCGTGGCGGAAGCGTGGAGGCCTCAGGCTCCTCTCGAGCGGGCACGCAGCTGACTGCCGGTGGTTGCGGGTGCTCCCCTGGCCGTTAGATGCAAGATCCGGCGGTCAGGATTGACAGGAGGGGCTGGATCTGGTTTGGTGGATTGGGGAAAACGAGATAGGAAGGATGGCTACGCGTGGGTTCGCTTGGGTGGGATCCCGAGGAAGATGCTGCTGGCGGCGGCGCGAGGGACAACTGCCTAGTATTTAGGGTTAGTCTAGAAATGGACAAAGGGGACACTATATATAGCAATTCAGATCCGGTTAGGGCGGTATTCGGTCCGTCCGATCGTAATCGGGCGGTCGAGAAAAATAGGCTAGGAAGTCCAAATAAGAAAACGGTGATGTTTTGAAGATGTTTGGGGATGATCCGGATCCAACGGTGACGACTGTCCGGGTCGGGTCCGGGACAGCTTTTCGGGCGCGCGCGAGGGGGGCTGCGGGCTGACGAGAGAGGTTAGGTTGGACCTAGCGGTAGGTAGTGGGCTGTGTAGACGGTCTCGAACTCAGAGAAGAGAAGAGAGGGAGGCCCGGCGACTGTTTCCGGAGACCGAAAATGTCCGACGTTAGACCGGCTATACTGCCGCTATAGTTATCCGTTGGGGCATCAAACGATCTCCGAATGCGATGAAACTTGACAGGCGGTCTATCTACACTATAATAAGACCACACGTCAACTCTCATCCCATTCCGAGAACATTTTCTGGCCACTTATAAAATACTATTTTGGACATGCCGCGGGCGCGTGCAAGTGTGGCTGGGCTCAAAACAAACAACAGAGAGAACGAGGAGACCGGAACAGATGCAAGTTTTGAAAACACGATGATTCAATGCATATGATGCAATGACAAGATGCAACACGCAAGCGAAAGACATGGCAACAACAACGAATAATAGGAAGACACCTGGCACATCGGTCTCGGGGCGGTACATCACATGATCTGTTTGTTTCTTTTTATTTCTTTCTCTTTTCTTTTATTCACTTAAGAACAAAATAATCAAGTCCTTGACTCAACACTAATCTTTATTATATAGCTCACAGACTCGATTACATAGAAGGATTATAAGGAAAAACTCACAACTAGATCATACTAAGAACTCTTATTCTACTAGATCAAGATATTACCAAAAGGGTGGAACTAAGAAAAACGGTAAAGATAAAAGTGATGGTGATATGATACCAGGGCACTCCCCCAAGCTTGGCAGTTGCCAAGGGGAGTGCCCATACCCAGGTGATTATGTCTCTCTTTTCGTGGGTGGTGATGTAATGTTCTTGGCGATGATGCCCCTCAGGAAATGATTCTCCTCCTCGAGCTTATTGACTTGCTGCTTGAGGTCCATTATTTCCTTTCGGAGTTTTCCTGTAACAGCCAAAGCTCCCTGCACCCAAGGGTGCTGCATAGCTGCGGGAGAACCAGTGACACTATTTTTCATATTCTCATAAGAAGGAAACCTAACATTGGAAGGGATAACCGAGTTTGGAATTGCCGAGGTCTGCAGTTCTCCCATTGTGAATCCAGCTCGGAAGCGGGAAGTGACTTCTTGATCCTCTTCCATAGCATCTTTCCTCTTCAATTTGGTCTCCATCTATTCCTCCGTTGCTGGCCCAAAGAGGTCAACATTGTTGTTTGTCATTGATCTCGGTGCCGGGTGAGACACCCGGCTCTCCCCGACTGACTCTTGCGAAGACATCTTGCTCTAATCTGTAGTAGCAACAGCTCGAAACACAAAACAGAGGATAATTGTGTGATACGGGAGTCAAAACCTCCGGGAGATTATATAATGAATTTTTACCGACCAAAATACGTGTTGTGTACGAAAACGGAGTCCGGAGAGCACACGAGGTGCCCACGAGGTAGGGGGAGGCGCCCAGTAGGGTAGGGCACGCCCTCCACCCTCGTGGAGCCCTCGTGTCCTTCCCAGACTACTACTTATTTTTCTATTTTTCTAAATATTCCAAAACGGAGAAATATTGCCTTAAAAACTATTTTGGAGTCGGTTTACTTACCATACCACATACCTATTCCTTTTCGGAGTCTGAAACGTTCCGGAAAGTGTCCAATATGTATTCCTCCGGGGTCACGGTTTCAATAACATTGGTTTCAACATTTATGGGATTACCTGAGATATAGTGTTTGATTCTTTGACCGTTCACCACCTTCAGATTTGTGCCTTCGAAGTTGTTGATTTTTATGTCACCGAAACGATAGACCTCCTCGATAACGTAAGGACCTTCCCATTTAGAGAGAAGTTTTCCTGCAAAAAATCTTAAACGAGAGTTGTATAGCAATACCTAATCACCTACATTAAACTCACGCTTTTGTATTCTTTTGCCATGCCATCCTTTAACTTTTTCTTTAAACAACTTGGCATTTTCATAGGCTTGGGTTCTCCATTCATCAAGTGAGCTAATGTCAAATAACCTCTTCTCACCAGCAAGTTTGAAATCATAATTGAGTTCTTTAATGGCCCAATATGCCTTGTGTTCTAGTTCGAGAGGTAAGTGACATGCTTTTCCATAAACCATTTTATACGAAGACATACCCATAGGATTTTTATATGCAGTTCTATAGGCCCATAATGCATCATCAAGTTTCTTGGACCAATTTTTTCTAGATCTATTAACAGTCTTTTGCAAAACTAATTTGAGCTCTCTATTACTCAATTCTACATGACCACTAGACTGAGGATGATAAGGAGATGCAATTCTATGATTAACATCATATTTAGCAAGCATTTTACGGAAAGCACCATGAATAAAATGTGAACCACCATCAGTCATTAAATATCTAGGGACTCCAATTCTTGGAAAAATAACTTCTTTAAGCATTTTAATAGAAGTGTTATGATCAGCACTACTAGTTGGAATAGCTTCTACCCACTTAGTAATGTAATCAACAGCAACTAAAATATGTGTATATCCATTAGAGGAAGGAAATGGTCCCATATAGTCAAAGCCCCAAACATCAAATGGTTCAATAACAAGTGAATAATTCATAGGCATTTCTTGACATCAACTAATATTAACAATTCTTTGACATTCATCACAAGATAGGACAAACTTACGGGCATCCTTGAAGAGAGTAGGCCAATAAAAACCAGATAGCAATACCTTATGTGCAGTTCTATCTCCAGCATGGTGTCCTCCATAAGCTTCAGAGTGACACTTGCGTAGGATCTGTTCCTATTCATGCTCAGGTACACAACATCTAATAACACCATCTACTCCTTCTTTATAAAGATGTGAGTCATCCCAAAAGTAAAGCCTCATCATAGAAGAACTTTTTCTTTTGCTGGTATGTGAAACTGGGTGGTATAAACTTAGCAACAATGTAATTAGCATAATCAACATACCATGGAGCAGTATGAGAAGCATTTATGACATTTAATTGCTCATCACGAAAGCTATCATCAATAGGAAGTGGTTCATCAAGCACATTTTCTAACCTAGACAAGTTGTCTGCAATAGGGTTCTCAGCTCCCTTTCTATCAACAATATGCAAATCAAATTCTTGTAGAAAGAGAACCCATCTAATAATTCTAGGCTTAGCATCTTTGTTTTCCATAAGATATTTAATAGCAGCATGATCAGTGTGAATAGTTACTTTAGAATCAACAATATAAGGTCTGAACTTATCACAAGCAAATACAACCGCTAAAAATTCGTTTTCAGTAGTAGCATAATTTCTTTGAGCATTGTCTAGGGTTTTACTAGCATATTGAATAACATTTAATTTCTTATCAGCTCTTTTTCCTAGAATAGCACCTACAGCATAATCACTACCATCATACATAATTTCAAAGGGTAAATTCCAATCACGTGGCTGAACAATAGGTGCAGAGATCAATGCTTTCTTAAGTATTTCAAATGCTTCTACACAATCATCATCAAAGACAAATGGTATATCTTTTTGTAATAAATTAGTCAGAGGCTGAGAAATTTTTGAGAAGTCCTTAATAAACCTCCTATAAAATCTGGCATGAGCAAGGAAACTTCTTATACCTTTGATGTCCTTGGGACATGGCATCTTCTCAATAGCATCAACTTTGGCTTTATCAACTTCGATACCTCTTTCAGAAACTTTATGCCCCAAGACAATACCTTCATTAGCCATAAAGTGACACTTTTCCCAATTCAAGACAATATTAGTTTCTTCACATCTCTTCAAAACTCGATCAAGGTTGCTCAAGCAATCATCAAAAGAAGATCCATAGATGGAAAAATCGTCCATGAAAACCTCACAAATCTTTTCACAAAAATCAGAGAATATAACCATCATGCATCTTTGACAGGTAGCAGGTGCATTACATAAACCAAAAGGCATGCATCTATAAGCAAAAGTACCAAAAGGGCATGTAAAAGTAGTCTTTGATTGATCTTTGGCTGACACATGTATTTGAGAGAAACCAGAATAACCATCTAGAAAGCAAAATGTGTATGTTTGGATAATCTTTCTAGCATTTGGTCGAGAAAAGGTAAGGGGTAATGATCCTTTTTAGTTGCCTTGTTTAATTTGCGGAAATCAATTACCATCCTATAACCTGTAATAATTCTTTGAGGGATCAATTCATCTTTATCATTAGGAACAACAATAATACCTCCCTTCTTAGGGACACAATGGACAGGGCTTACCCACTGACTATCAGCAACGGGATAGATTATACCTGCCTCAAGGAGCTTTAGTATTTCCTTTCTTACCACTTCTTTCATTTTAGGATTCAGCCGGTGTTAATGATCATGAACTGGTTTAGCATCTTCTTCCAAATTTATTTTATGTTGACATAGAGTGGGACTAATGCCCTTAAGACCATCAAGAGTATACCCAATAGAAGCACGGTGCTTCTTCAGAGTTTTCAATAATCTCTCTTCCTCATGCTCTGAAAGGTTAGCACTAATAATAACAGGATATATCTTTTGCTCATCAAGATAAGCATATTTAAGAGTATCAGGCGACGGTGTAAGCTCAAACATGGGATCACCCTTGGGTGGAGGAGGATCCCCTAGGATTTTAACAGGCAAATTGTGTTTGAGAATAGGTTCCTGTTTAAATAATACTTCATCTATTTCCCTTCTTTCATTCATAAACATATCATTTTCATGGTCTGGCAAATATTGTTCTAAAGGATCACTAGGAGGTACGGCAATAGAAGCAAGACCGATAATGTCATCCTTACTAGGTAATTATTCTTCACAGTGTTGTCTACTAAATTTAGAGAAATTAAATTCATGAGACATATCATCTAAACCGATAGTAACAACATCCTTTTTGCAATCTATCTTAGCATTAACAGTGTTTAAGAAGGGTCTTCCAAATACAATGGGACAAAAGCTATCTTGTGGCGAACCAAGAACAAGAAAATCAGCATGATATTTAGTTTTCCCACACAAGACTTCAACATCTCTAACAATTCCCATTGGTGAAATAGTATCTCTATTGGCAAGTTTAATTGTGACATCAATATCTTCTAACTCAACAGGTGCAATATCATGCATAGTTTCTCTATATAGGTCAATAGGTATTGCACTAGCACTGGAACCCATATCACATAAGCCATGATAACAATGATCTCCTATTTTAATAGAAATAACAGGCATGCCTACCACAGGTCTAGGTTTATCTTTAGCACAAGGTTTAGCAATTCTAGTAGTTTCATCACAGAAATAAATAACATGCCCATCAATATTATCAACCAAAAGATCTTTAACAGTAGCAACATTAGGTTCAACTTTAACCTGCTCAGGAGGTGTATATGTTTTAACATTGCTTTTACGAACCACAATTGAAGCTTTATCATGATCCTTTATCCTAACAGGGAAAGGTGGTTTCTCAACATAAGAAGTAGGGACAATAGGATCATTATAAGTGATAGTCTTTTCTTCAACTTTAATAGGTGCAGCTACTTTTACTTCTATGAGCGGCATGCGAGGAAATCTGTCAAGCTGGACAGATAGCGGCTAGTAAACCCCTTCTTTTACAGGCTAAATTTGGGGATCAGGGGTATGCCTTGCTTAATCGACTATGGAGTTCTTTAGACGCATATGCGGATCTGCCGAAGAGTGCTGTGGACGCTGATGACCCACAAGGATAGGGGATCTATCGTAGTCCTTTCGATAAGTAAGAGTGTCGAACCCAACGAGGAGCGGAAGTTAATGATAAGCGGTTTCCTGCAAGGTATTCTCTGCAAGTACTGAAATAAGTGGTAACAGATAGTTTGGTGATAGGATAATTTGTAACAAGCAACAAGTAACAAAAGTAAATAAAGTGCAGCAAGGTGGCCCAATCCATTTTGTAGCAAAGGACAAGCCTGGACAAACTGTTATATAGAGAAAAGCACTCCCGAGGACACATGGTATGTGGGTGGACCGGTGCTTGCGTATTGTCCTTACTTGGACAAGCATCCCACTTATGATTAACCTCTATTGCAAGCATCCGCAACTACAACAAAAATATTAAGGTAAACCTAACCATAGCATGAAACATATGGATCCAAATCAGCCCCTTACGAAGCAACGCATAAACTAGGGTTTAAGCTTCTGTCACTCTAGCAACCCATCATCTACTTATTACTTCCCAATGCCTTCCTCTAGGCCCAAATAATGGTGAAGTGTTATGTAGTCGACGTTCACATAACACCACTAGAGGAGAGATGAGGGAGTCCTGGATTAGGAGGTGTTCGGGTAGCCGGACTATACCTTCAGCCGGACTCCAGGACTATGAAGATACAAGATTGAAGACTTCGTCCCGTGTCCGGATGGGACTTTCCTTGGCGTGGAAGGCAAGCTTGGCGATGCGGATATTCAAGATCTCCTACCATTGTAACCGACTCTATGTAACCCTAACCATATCCGGTGTCTATATAAACCGGAGGGTTGTAACCCGTAGGCAATCAACTCCATATACAACAATCATACCATAGGCTAGCTTCTAGGGTTTAGCCTCCTTGATCACGTGGTAGATCTACTCTTGTACTACCCATATCATCAATATTAATCAAGCATGACGTAGGGTTTTACCTCCATCAAGAGGGCCCGAACCTGGGTAAAACATCGTGTTCCCTGCCTCCTGTTACCATCCGGCCTAGACGTGATGTTCGGGACCCACTACCCGAGATCCGCCGGTTTTGACACCGACATTGGTGCTTTCATTGAGAGTTCCTCTGTGTCATCGCCTTTAGGCCCGATGGCTCCTTTGATCATCAACAACGATACGGTCCAGGGCGAGATTTTTCTCCCCGGACAGATCTTCGTCTTCGGCGGCTTCGCTCTGCGGGCCAATTCGCTCGGCCACCTGGAGCAGATCGAAAGCTACGCCCCTGGCCATCAAGTCAGGTTTGGAAGCTTAAACTACACGGCTGACATCTGCGGAGACTTGATCTTCGATGGGTTCGAGCCACGGCCAAGCGCGCCGCACTATCTCGAGGGGCATGATCTAGCTCTGCCTCCGGACAGTGTCCTGGAGGCCGCACACGCATCGGTTCCGATCCCTAACTCGGAGCCTATTGCGCCAATCAAGGATGAGCGGTTGGACATCACCTCGGGGGTTGCGATCTCAAAGGCGACCGAGCCGAACGCTAGCCCCGCACTCTGCACGACCCGTGACTCCGAGGATCCGGACTCCTCCCCGGACTCCGAACCCCCCGCGCCCCTGCCAATCGAATCCGATTGGGCGCCGATAATGGAGTTCACCGCCGCAGACATCTTTCAGCATTAGCCTTTTGGCGACATCCTGAATTCTCTTAAGTCTCTCTCTTTATCAGGAGAGCCCTGGCCGGACTACGGTCAGCGAGGGTGGAATACGGACGATGAGGAAATTCAAAGCCCACCCACCACGCACTTTGTAGCCACTATCGACGATCTAACCGACATGCTTGACTTCAGCTCCGAAGACATCGACGGCATGGACGACGATGTAGGACACGAACAGGAACCAACACCTGTAGGGCGCTGGAAGGCCACCTCGTCATATGACATATATATGGTGGATACCCCAAAAGATGGAGATGGCGATGGAACAGTGGGGGATGACGCCCCCAAGAAACAGCCAAAGCGCCGGCGTCAGCGGCGCCGCTCTAAATCCCGCCAAAACAAAAACGGTGATTCCGGCACGGGAGATAATACTACCCCAGATAGCGCCGAAGAACACCCACCTCAGCAAGATTCGGCACAGGAAGATGGAGAAGCCAGCCCTCACGAGAGAGCGGCAGACCGAGAGGTCGAGGATGATAACTATACGCCTCCCTCCGAAGACGAGGCAAGCCTCGATGACGATGAATTCGTCATACCATTAGACCCCGCCGAACAAGAGCGTTTTAAACGCAGGCTTTTAGCCATGGCAAGCAGCCTCAAGAAAAAGCAGCAACATCTTAGAGCTTCCCAAAATTTTCTAGCTGACAGATGGACTGAAATCCCTGCGGCCGAAGAGTATGAACTCGAACGCCCCTCCAAGAGTTACCCGAAGCGCAGGCCACTACCCCGATCAGAGGAGGAAGCACCTACATCACCAGCGCACGACATGGCAGACCGGCCACCTCGTGGCCGCGACAGAGAGGCCTCTCGGCCCTCCACCCAAGCCATGCCCCGACGCCGCTCAACTAAGGAACGGGAAAATGCGCCCGACCTGCGAGACATACTGGAGGATAAGGCAAGACAAAGAAGATCGATCTACGGATCGCGCAGGCGCCCTACGGCATGTGACAATGATCTTCACTCCGGATACAACAAATCTGGCCGGGCCGAACACAACAGACATAGCTCTTCCGAGCTGCATCGTGATATAGCCCAGTACAGAGGCGCCGCACACCCGCTATGCTTCACGAATGAAGTAATGGATCATAAAATCCCAGAGGGTTTCAAACCCGTAAACATCGAATCATACGATGGCACAACAGATCTGGCGTTATGGATCGAGGATTATGTCCTTCACATCCACATGGCACGTGGCGATGACCTACACGCCATCAAATACCTCCAGCTCAAACTTAAAGGACCGGCCCAGCATTGGCTTAACAGCTTGCCAGCAGACTCAATCGGTTCTTGGGAGGACCTAGAAGCTGCGTTCCTCGACAACTTCCAGGGCACTTACGTGCGACCGCCGGATGCCGACGACTTAAGCCACATAATTCAGCAGCCAGAGGAATCGGCCAGACAATTCTGGACACGGTTCCTAACAAAGAAAAACCAGATAGTCGACTGTCCGGACGCAGAGGCCCTAGCAGCCTTCAAGCATAAAATCCGCGACAAGTGGCTCGCCCGGCACCTGGGACAGGAAAAGCCGTAATCCATGGCAGCCCTCACGACATTCATGACCCGCTTTTGCACGGGAGAAGACAGCTGGCTAGCTCGCAGTAACAACTTATCAAAGAACCCTGGTAATTCGGATACCAAGGACAAAAGTGGCAGGACACGTCGGAATAAGCAAAAAACGCCGTGTTAGCAGCGACAGCAATGAAGACACGGCAGTCAATGCCGGATCCAAAGGCTATAAATCCGGTCAGCAGAAAAAGGCATTCAAAAAGAATACTCAGGGCCTGTCCAGCTTGGACCGAATACTCGATCGCTTGTGCCAGATACATGGCACCCCCGAAAGGCCAGTCAATCACACTAACAGGGATTGTTGGGTGTTCAAGCAGGCAGGCAAGTTAAGGGCCGAAAACAGAGACAAGGGGCTGCACAGCGACGACGAGGAGCCCACGCCGCCGAACAACAATGGACAGAAGGGCTTTCCCCCACAAGTGCGGACGGTGAACATGATATACGCAACCCACATTCCCAAGCGGGAGCGGAAGCGTGCGCTACGGGACGTATACACGATAGAGCCAGTCGCCCCAAAGTTCAACCCATGGTCCTCCTGCCCAATCACTTTTGATCGAAGGGACCATCCCACTAGCATCCGTCATGGCGGCTTCGCCGCATTGGTTCTCGACCCAATCATCGACGGATTTCATCTCACAAGAGTCCTCATGGACGGCGGCAGTAGCCTGAACCTGCTTTATCAAGACACAGTGTGGAAAATGGGCATAGACCCCTCAAGGATTAAGGCCACAAGAATGACCTTTAAAGGCGTTATACCAGGTGTAGAAGCCAACTGTACATGCTCAGTAACACTTGACATGGTCTTCGGATCCCCGGACAATTTCCGAAGCGAAGAGTTAATCTTCGATATAGTCCCGTTTCGCAGTGGCTATCACGCCCTACTCGGACGAACCGCATTCGCAAAGTTCAATGCGGTGCCGCACTACGCATATCTCAAGCTCAAGATGCCAGGCCCTCGAGGAGTAATTACGGTCAATGGAAACACCGAACGCTCCCTCCGTACGGAGGAGCATACGGCGGCTCTCGCAGCGGAGGTACAAAGTAGCCTTCTCAGGCAATTCTCCAGTCCGGCCATTAAAAAGCCAGACACTGCCAAGCGCGCCCGGAGTAACCCACAGCAGGACCGCCTGGCACACTCTGAGCAAGCGTAGCAATGCGGCCCCAACCCCAGCTTTTGCGACATAGCGAAACCAGTACCTCGCGTACATAACTACGCCCTCTAAATACCATGGGCACAGGGGAAGGGGCACAATAACGGCACGCCCAGAATACGGCTTAAAACGTACTAGGGGCTGCCGGACTCTTTAATTTTTTTCTTACTTTCAGGACTCCATACTTCAGACGACCTATTCGGCAATTCGACTGCCGCACAAACGATGCAAGATCCAGGGAGGCAGACAAGCCATGCCGCATTATGGAACTCCTAGGTGGTCTCTGTTACGAGCGGTATACCTGTTTTAAATACAATTCCGCGGCCTGCCCCTGGTCAGGACATACTGAATAGTCCAATATCTTTTGCTCACCGCACTATTTTTATCGTTCGGCTTTGATAAATAGCCTCTCTATAAACAATGCTTAGCTTCTTGTCTATTTTTTGCATTATCTTCTTTTCACATTTATGTTTATTAAATGACATGATTGCACCCGTACACCATGGTACGGCAAACACGCCAGGGGCTTCAGTACCCCTCATAATGGTGTGACAAGTCTGTACACTTTCACAAGTGCGGCACCCCGAACTTATAGCACTATATGCATCGGCTCCGAATCATGATTTGGGTGAATAGTTGGGTTTGCCCGGCTCCTATGTTTTGGTGCCTTACGTTCCGCTCTATCGGCTAAGGTAGCACTAGGAGAACCACTGCGATTGTGCCCCGGTTCAGCTGGGTTAAGCACCTCAGTGGAGAAAGCTAAAACTGACTGTCATGATGTGGTGAGAGACCGGTCGTTGTTCGAGAGGTTTTTCGAGTCCCTAAAGGCTTATGCCGCTTCGAGCGAGGAGCTGGCTTTGTCCGGCCAAGGTGTGGATAGCGCCCCGAACTCGGTCTTCCGAACTAGGGGCTTCGCCAAAATTTAAAATTATAGAGTTCTATGGCTAAGTGAGAGTGTTCAAGCATTATAGTCCGATTGCCTGGTTCGTTGTGCTGAGCGCCTCCCTCGAAGGACCCAACTATGGGAAAAAGAGAGCTCAGGTTTATCCCAAACACGCCAGCACTAGTGGCACGGGGGCAGAAGCCAACGACTGGCCATCTCTCAATTTTTGATAAACGGCCGCATAGAAAGTAATATTTTAAATTCAATAAGCATTGCTTAGCGCATATGAACAAGTTTTCAGCGCACAGGATAACACGAGCGAGTTCATTCAAAAATTACATCCTTGGTACATTCATCCGCCACAAGGCGGGCACCAGCAAGAACATCCTTGTAATAGTTCTCGGGCTTGCGATGCTCCTTCCCCGGCGGCGGACCGTCCTTCACAAGCTTCTCACCGTCTAGCTTACCCCAATGCACGTTTGCACGGGCGAGGGCCCTACGGGCACCTTCGATGTGGACGGAGCGCTTGATGACCTCGAGCCTTGGACAAGCCTCCACCAACCGCCGCACCAGTCCGAAGTAGCTCCCAGGCAGGGCCTCTCTAGGCCACAACCGAACTAGGAAGCCCTTCAGGGCATGTTCTCCCGCCTTTTGGAGCTCGACCAGCTGCTTCAGCTGGTCGCTCAAGGGCACCGGGTGTCCGGCCTCAGCGTACTGAGACCAGAACACCTTCTCCGTCGAGCTGCCTTCCTCGGCTCGGTAGAATGCGGCGGCATCGGATACGTTGCGGGGAAGATCTGCGAATGCCCCTGGAGAGCTCCGGATTCGGGTAAGTAACAAGTAGTTTACTTTTATATGTCTGCTTTGCATATAGAATGCCTTACCCGCCGCTATCTTTTTCACCGCATCCAATTCCTGGAGGGCCTTCTGGGCTTCGGCCTTGGCAGATTTGGCAGTTTTAAGGGCCGCAGCAAGCTCGGACGCTCGCGTCTTCGAGTCGAGCTCCAAACTCTCATGTTTTTTCATGAGAACCTAAAGCTCTTGCCGCACCTCGCCGACCTGCGCCTCAAATTTCTCCCGCTCGGCGCGCTCCGTGGACGCTTTCTTCTCGGCCTCGGACAACGCCTGCTTGAGGGTCGCCACCTCAGTTGTAGCCCCTACAATAAGCAGTATATTCCTGTCATTTTTTGCAATTGCGCCTCCCTATAGGCATTTTTTCTATAAGGTATCTCTTACCTTCTTTCTCCTCGAGCTGCCGTTTGGCAAGGCCGAGCTCTTGCTCGGTCCGCTCGAGGCCCTGCTTCAGGGTACCCACCTCTGCAGTCAGTGCGGCGGTGGCCAGCAGCGAAGCCTGCATACGTATATTGACTCCTTTTTAGTTAGACTCCTGCGATATTTAATAGATCCTCTATTCGGCTTTTCTTTCCGAACGCCAAACAGAGCATCAGGGGCTACTGTCTATACGGTAATATTCTTACATATTTTTACTTACCTCGAAGCCTGTTAGAAGGCTTGCGCAAGCTTCCGTCAGTCCGCTCTTGGCGGACTGAACCTTCTGGATCACCGTACTCATAATAGTACGGTGCTCCTCGTCGATGGAGGCGCCGTCAAGCACCTCCAGCAGATTGTCCGGCACCTCCGGTTGGACGGAGGCCGCCGGCTCAGAAGGCTTGCTCCTCTTGGAAGGAGTTCGCCTACCGCGGTCCGGAACTGTTGAAGATTCCGGCGTGGTGTCCGGCACAAAGCTGGACTTGGAGCCCTGGGGGGTCTTGTCCCCTTTACTCCTGGAGTCCGGGAGGTCGCCTTGCGGCTCCTCCAGGACCACCTCCTCCTGCCCCGGAGCTCGTTGCGACGCCACTTCGGCGTCATCCGCAGTGCGGGGGGAGACAGCGGGCGGAACTGAGTTCACGTCCGATGAATCCAGGGAGCCGCTCGACGACTCGTTGAGTTCGGCCCGGGGCGGGCTGCATAATTATGTTCGACATTAGGGAAGGCTGTGCAACAAAGGAACGTCATGAGTTACTCTGATATCCGAATACTTATGATTTCGCCGGATGCTTGGCCCTATCTGGCCACTTCTCTTCGTCCTCTTCGGCATCGGGGGAGTAGTTCGGTGGAGGGATCTTCCTCTTCCTGGACCCTTCGGCCTCCCCCGCTGGGGCGGCCTTCCTTTTCTTTCCTCCCCCCGCTAGAGGGGGAGAGTGTTCTTCTTCCTCCTCCTCGTTCTCACGGGAGGAGAGCATCTCGGACTCATCAGATGACGAGTCCGACACCACCACATTACGGGTACTCCTTCGAGTCCCCGTGGCCTTCTTCTTCTTGGCCTTCTTCTCCGGCACCACATAAGGCGCCGGAACCAGTAGCTTCACTAGGAGAGAAGGGCTGGGTCTTCGGGCAAGGGAGCCGGACAGTTAATCGATCCGGACTGCGCCTGCCAAGCCTGTCAAAGGTGAGGGAGTTTAGATCCCACATAGAGTCAAACTATGAAGAAATTTAACATCCTATAAAAGGTGAAAATAGCTTACCTCGCTAGCGTGGCGCTGCTAGCTATATCCGTGGTCCTCGGAAGCGGATGTGGGAGCCTTGGCGCCTTTGGTTAGCACCTTCCATACGTCTTCATACGTCGTGTCGAAGAGCCGGTTAAGGGTTTGGTGCTGCGCCGGGTTGAACTCCCATAGATTAAAGCCCCGTTGTTGACACGGGAGGATCCGGCGGACGAGCATAACCTGGACTACATTGACAAGCTTGATCGGCTTGCTCACCAGGGACTGGATGCATGTCTGCAATCCGGTCACCTCTTTTTCGTCGCCCCACGACAGGCCCGTCTCTTTCCAGGACATAAGCCGCGTGGGGGGTCCGGATCGGAACTCGGGGGCTGCGATCCATTTCGGATCGCGCGGCTCGGTGATGTAAAACCACCATGATTGCCACCCCTTCAGGGTCTCCACGAAGGAGCCCTCGAGCCATAGGACGTTGGCCATCTTGCCCGCCATGGCGCCTCCGCACTCCGCCTGGCTGCCGCGCACCACCTTGGGCTTGACGTTGAAGGTCTTGAGCTAGAGGCCGAAATGGGGGCGGATGCGGAGGAAAGCCTCGCACACGATGATAAACGCCGAGATGTTGAGGACGAAGTTCGGGGCCAGATCGTGGAAATCCAGGCCATAGTAGAACATGAGCCCCCGGACAAATGGGTGGAGTGGGAAACCTAGTCCGCGGAGGAAGTGGGGAAGGAATACTACCCTCTCATGGGGCCTTGGGGTAGGGAGAAGCTGCCCTTCCTCGGGAAGCCGGTGCGCGATGTCCTTGGACAAGTATCCGGCCTTACTTAGCTTTTTGACATGGCCCTCCGTGACGAAGGAGACCATCCACTTGCCTCCCGCTCCAGACATTGCTAGAGGAGGTTGAGGTAGGAAGCGCGAGCTTGGGCGCTGGAGCTCGAGTACGTAGGAGATGGATAGGCAAAGGAGGAAGAAGGCGTAGGTAAAAAACTGGATCCTTATCCCCTTATATGGGCGGATGCGACTATGCGTCCCCACCAGCCTAGTAAAACTCGCTTGCCTCCCAAGCACCGTGATAAGTGGCGCGGTTGGGTTACCCACGGCCGTATTAACAAGAATCCCGTAAGCAAAGGGGTACACGATCTCTGCTTTGACAAGACGTGCCAAGGAAACCGCCTCGCAAAACACGCTGAGGTGGAAAAGTGAAAATGATTCGAGTGAAGGACTTGGCTGTAGTGTGATGACACGCTGCGGAATACGTCAGCAGATTTGATTTGTGTTAATATTATTCTCTCTAAGGCAATATGTGGATGCTTATTTTACAGAGCCGGACACTACTCTTGGTGTTTACAATCTTCTATGAAGGACTTGGAGGAGGAACCCGCCTTGCAATGCCGAAGACAATTTGCGCGCCGGACTCGTCGTCATTGAAGCCTGGTTCAGGGGCTACTAAGGGAGTCCTGGATTAGGGGGTGTTCGGGTAGCCGGACTATACCTTCAGCCGGACTCCAGGACTATGAAGATACAAGATTGAAGACTTCGTCCCGTGTCCGGATGGGACTTTCCTTAGCGTGGAAGGCAAGCTTGGCGATGCGGATATTCAAGATCTCCTACCATTGTAACCGACTCTATGTAACCCTAACCCTATCCGGTGTCTATATAAACCGGAGGGTTGTAGCCCGTAGGCAATCAACTCCATATACAACAATCATACCATAGGCTAGCTTCTAGGGTTTAGCCTCCTTGATCTCGTGGTAGATCTACTCTTGTACTACCCATATCATCAATATTAATCAAGCAGGACGTAGGGTTTTACCTCCATCAAGAGGGCCCGAACCTGGGTAAAACATTGTGTTCCCTGCCTCCTGTTACCATTCGTCCTAGACGCGCAGTTCGGGACCCACTACCCGAGATCCGCCGGTTTTCACACCGACAAGAGACAACATACATCTCATCAAAATATTGAACGAATACCAAAATTCACATGACTACTAATAGCAAGACTTCTCCCATGTCCTCGCGAATAAACATAACTACTCAAAAAGCATAATCATGTTCATAATCAGAGGGGTATTAATATGCATATAGGATCTGAACATATGATCTTCCACCAAATAAACCAACTAGCATCAACTACAAGGAGTAATTAACACTACTAGCAACCTACTAGTACCAATCCCGGACTTGGAGACAAGAATTGGATACAAGAGATGAACTAGGGTTTTGAGAGGAGATGGTGCTGGTGAAGATGTTGATGGAGATTGCCCTCTCTCGATGAGAGGAGCGTTGGTGATGACGATGGCGATGATTTCCCCCTCCCGGAGGGAAGTTTCCCCGGCAGAATAACTCTACCGGAGCCCTAGATTGGATCCGCCAAGGTTCCGCCTCGTGGCGGCAGAGTTTCGTCCGAGGAGATGGCTTATGATTTTTTTCCTCACTGAAATACTCCATATAGCAAAAGATGGCCATCGAAGGGCCACCAGGGGGCCCACGAGGTAGGGGGCGCACCCAAGGGGGTAGGGCGCGCCCCCCACCCTCATGGGCAGGGTGTGGCCCCCCTGGTGAACTTCTTGCGCTTAGTATATTTTATATATATTCTAAAAACGTCTTCCGTGAAGTTTCAGGACTTTTGGAGCTGTGCAGAATAGGTCTCTAATATTTGCTCCTTTTCCAGCCCAGAACCCCGGTTGCCGGCATTCTCCCTCTTTATGTAGACCTTGTAAAATAAGAGAGAATAGGCATACGTATTGTAACATAATGTGTAATAACAACCCATAATGCAATAAATATTGATATAAAAGCATGATGCAAAATGGACGTATCAGACGCCATCCGATTCTTCCGGGCCCAGGAGGGGTACGCAACGGAGAAGCTCTTCTGGTCGCAGTTTGCGGGGCAGCAGCATCCCGTACTGCTAAATGACTAGATGGCACAATGGGTGGAGTTGCATAAGATGTCCAGTGCGGCCATGAAGGATGTCATAGTACGGTTGTGACCGACCGAAGCCATTCCGGACAGCTACTTCGGCCTTGTGCGGCGTCTCGTCGATGCGCTGCCCCGAATCGACGCCGTCAAGAGGTGGTCCTGCATAGAAGGAGCGCGAATGGCCTTCACCCATGTCAAGATGCACTGGGCGAAGATGAAGGCCGAAAAGGTGGCAGTTGAGGGCCCGCCCGAAAGCAAGGACCATCACACACCAGAGTGCTATTTTGAGGACGTACTAAAAGGTGCCCGCCTTGTAGAAGGCCAATGCTCGAAGGATGTAGTGTTAGAGTGAACGAGTTCGAACTATTCGGGAGTTTGTATTATGAACTAAGGCTTTTGTAATATATTCATGCCTTTATGAAGAGTTTTATCCTCCTGTGTGGCTGTTTTTATACCTGAGAGTTCCCAGTCGTTGGCTTCAACCCCCATGTAGATACTACTGGGGTGTTCGGAATTGCGCATGACTACACTTAACCCAACGTCTTGGTCCATGAAGGAGGTGTCGGTGCGGTGAACCAGGCAATCAGACTATGTGGTTTTATTGCTCTCACTTAGCCATAGGAGTTTGACAATGGGTCTACAAAGTAGCCCCTGGTATGTACGCGGCTATCCCAATGCGGATGCATTGCATATGTGACCGAAAAACAGTCCTTCGTGTAATATGGAAAAAATCGACAAAAATTTTAATAAGTCGCCGAGTGGCTGACCAACTCTCGCCGCATCATGACAGTCAATTTTCGGCTTTCTCTACTGAGGTGCTTAACCGGACGAACCAGAAGCACAATCGCAGTAGTTCTCCCTTTACTACCCTAGCCGATCAGATGGAACGTAAGGTAGCAAACACAAGAGCGGGGCAACCCAACTATTGACCAAAGACATGATTCGGAGCTAATGCATATAGTGCCGAGCTTGGGACGCCGAATTGTGCTATAAAACTGTTCGGACTTTTTGTTTGGCAGCAGATGTGTTGCCATATAGATCCCCTGGCAATTTGTGCCGAGGTGTGTGCGTGAGACAACTGAAGAGACGGAATAAAGTCTATGAGTAAAGACGATACCGAAGAAGAATTTGGTTCACTGGAATCTGGTTGATACGTCAAAACGTAATCTTACAGAGGGTACCATAATCACCAAGGTCATTTTACATGCCGGGGGTCAAAGACTAAGGGGAAAAGCTCTATACAGGTTCTTGAGTGAAGTTGTGGTCTGATACGTCTCCAACGTATCTATGATTTTTGATTGTTCCATGCTATTATATTATCTGTTTTGGATATTTATGGGCTTTATTATACACTTTTATATTATTTTTGGGACTAACCTATTAACCCAGAGCCCAGTGCCAGTTTCTGTTTTTTCCTTGTTTTACAGTATCGGAGAAAAGGAAAATCAAACGGAGTCCAATTGGCCTGAAACTTCACGGAACTTATTTTTGGAATGGAAGCAATCCAGAAGACTTGGGCTGTACGTAAGGGAAGCAAGAAGGAAGGCACGAGGCAGGGGGCGTGCCCACCCCCTGGGCGCGCACTTCACCCTCGTGGGCCCCTCGTGGCTCCCCTGACGTATTTCTTCCTCCTATATATATCCATATACCCTAAAACCATCTGGGAGAAGAATAGATCGGGAGTTCCACCGCCAGAAGCCTCTGTAGCCACCTAAAACCAATCTAGACCCGTTCCGGCACCCTGCCGGAGGGGGAATCCCTCTCCGGTGGCCATCTTCATCATCCCGGTGCTCTCCATGATGAGGAGGGAGTAGTTCTCCCTCAGGGCTGAGGGTATGTACCAGTAGCTATGTGTTTGATCTCTCTCTCTATCGTGTTCTTGAGGTGGTACGATCTTGATGTATCGTGAGCTTTGCTATTATAGTTGGATCTTATGATGTTTCTCCCCCTCTACTCTCTTGTAATGGATTGAGTTTTCCCTTTGAAGTTATCTTATCGGATTGAGTCTTTAAGGATTTGAGAACACTTGATGTATGTCTTGCGTTGGATACCCGTGGTGACAATGGGGTATTCTATTGATCCACTTGATTTATGTTTTGGTGATCAACTTGTGGGTTCCGCCCATAAACCTATGCATAGGGGTTGGCACACGTTTTCGTCTTGACTCTCTGGTAGAAACTTTGGGGCACTCTTTGAGGTTCTATGTGTTGGTTGAATAGATGAATCTGAGATTGTGTGATGCATATCGTATAATCATACCCACGGATACTTGAGGTGACATTGGAGTATCTAGGTGACATTAGGGTTTTGGTTGATTTGTGTCTTAAGGTGTTATTCTAGTACGAATTCTAGGGCTATTTGTGACACTTATAGGAATAGCCCGACGGATTGATTGGAAAGAATAACTTTGAGGTGGTTTCATACCCTACCATAATCTCTTCGTTTGTTCTCCGCTATTAGTGACTTTGGAGTGACTCTTTGTTGCATGTTGAGGGATAGTTATATGATCCAATTATGTTATTATTGTTGAGGGAACTTGCACTAGTGAAAGTATGAACCCTAGGCCTTGTTTCAACGCATTGCAATACCGTTTGCGCTCACTTTTATTATTAGTTACCTTGCTGTTTTTATATTTTTAGATTACAAAAACCATTATCTACTATCCATATTTCACTTGTATCACCATCTCTTCGCCGAACTAGTGCACCTATACAATTTACCATTGTATTGGGTGTGTTGGGGACACAAGAGACTCTTTGTTATTTGGTTGCAGGGTTGCTTGAGAGAGACCATCTTCATCCTACGCCTCCTACGGATTGATAAACCTTAGGCCATCCACTTGAGGGAAATTTGCTACTATCCTACAAACCTCTGCACTTGGAGGCCCAACAACGTCTACAAGAAGAAGGTTGTGTAGTAGACATCAAGGTCTTTTCTGGCGCCGTTGCCGGGGAGGTTAGCGCTTGAAGGTATATCTTCAGATCTTGCAATCGAATCTTTTTGTTTCTTGTTTTAGCACTAGTTTAGTTTATAAAAGAAAATTACAAAAAAATGGAATTAAGTTTGCCTCATACGCTTCATCTTTTTAATATCTTTCGTGAGTATGATGGAAAGGAAAATTGTGCCAAAGTGTTAGAAGAAGAATGCATTAAAATGTTTGGCACTAAATCTTTGAATGATGAGCATGATTCCAATGTTGTTAGTATGAACTCCTTGAATATCCATAGTACTAATGATGATTGCACTAGTTATGATGAAAATGTCTCCTATAAACATGTCAATTTTTGTGGAGTGCATTGGGTTTGCAAGTACACACCAAATAGGGAAGATAGATATTGCAAGAGGCATAAGCATTTAGAAACTAAATTGTTGCAAGAAAGGCTAGGTGTTTGTGCTGAAAGATTCAATATTTATCGCCAGCCTTGTGAACTTTGCAATGAACATGGTCATTTAAAGCTCCAATGCTATTTGTTTCATGATCAAGTTGTGTCCAAAAATTGTGATAACTTGATTACCCTTGAGCATCATAAAGAGCTTAGTATTCTTTTGGGTTATGAAGAAATGAAACATATAACTGAGGGTATTCCAAAATTTAATCTCGATAAATTTCTTGATTTTGATCTAGAGGAAATTTATATGTATTGTGTGGTGAATTGCATTGAAAACCCTTATATTGCCAATTACATAAAGAAAAGAAAACAAATAGAATATGAAGAGAATACTAATGAAAGGTAAGAGACTTCCCAATATCCTCCTATTATTTCTTATGATGAATCAGGTAACGAGGAGGAGCCTTCTATTCAACAAATCTCATTAATAAGGAGCTCCAAAAAGAGGATTGAACCCACACATGATGTGGTGAAGAAGAAGAAAAGAAAAAGGAAGAGAGGTAAAAAGATATCTCTCCCAAATAATGCTGCTCCTATTACTGCTGTGCCTCATGAAAATATAATTGTGGAAGATAATTCACTTGATGATGATCTCGTTATGCCTATTTCTTGTTGTGATCATTATGATTGGGAAGATAGTGATACTTCTTATGATCTTGAAAATCTTTTTGGCACTTGCTTGGAAGAATATGATAATTGCTATACTATTGGTGTTATCCATACTATTTATGATGAAAGTGATTATGCTTATGATATGAAAAGGCTCAAGCTTGGGGATGCTATGTTTGATGAGGATGATGTTTTTGAGAATATATTTGCTGCAATTAATGTTAGTCCCAAGCTTGGGGAAGCTATGATTAATGAAGATGATATTTTTAGCCTCTCAAGTTATGATATGCAAATGTATGATGGTGATAGCATGACTCCCACTTATGATAGTTATGAAAGTGGATTTGGAGAGGTCATGACTTTATTTAGTGATGATTCCACTATCTTGGAAGAGGTTTCAATCGATTATGATGAGAACAAAGTTGCTACTTATGATAATTATTGTGATGATACATATGCTATAAAAAGTAGTGATGATTATATTTATAAAACTTGTCATGATTATGATCACCCCTTTTCTTAACATTACTCTTTTAATGTGGAAAAATTTATAGTATTCAAGTCTCTTATGATACTCCCACTATTCTGAATGAGAAGAATTTTGCTTATGTGGAGAGTAGTAAATTTTCTATGCTTGTAGATCATGAAAAGAATGCTTTAGGTTCTGGTTATATTGTTGAATTTATTCATGATGCTACTGAAAATTATTATTAGGAAGGAATATATGCTTGTAGGAATTGCAATAATATCAAGTTCCCTTTTGTAAGTGCTTAAAGTTTTAAAGTTATGCTTGTTTTGCTTTCCTATGCAAGTTGATTCTTGTTCCCACAAGTTGTTTGCTCAAAAAATCCCTATGCATAGGAAGTGGGTTAGACTTAAATGTGCTAGTCATATTCTTCATGATGCTCTCTTTATGTTTCAATTCTTATCCTTTATGTGAGCATCATTGAAATCATCATGCCTAGCTAGGGGCGTTAAACGATAGCGCTTGTTGGGAGGAAACCCAACTTTATTTTTGTTCCTTGCTTTTTGCTCCTGTTTAGTAATAAATAATTTATCTAGCCTCTATTTTGGTTGTGTTTCTTGTGTTTAATTAGTGTTTGTGCCAAGTAGAACCGTTGGGAAGACTTGAGGAAAGTCTTGTTGGTCTTGCTGTAAAAAACAGAAACTTTAGCGCTCACGAGAATTGCTGCCATTTTTATTTGGAAATTGATATTTAGTTAATTATTTTTGTAGATGATTAATAGATAAATTCCCCACGTCCATAAATTTATTTTAGAATTTTTGGGGTTGCAGAAGTTTGTGTTAGCTACAGATTACTACAGACTGTTCTGTTTTTGACAGATTCTGTTTTTCGTGTGTTGTTTGCTTATTTTGATGAATCTATGGCTAGTAAAATAGTTTATAAACCATAGAGAAGTTGGAATACAGTAGGTTTAACACCAATATAAATAAAAAAATGTGTTCATTACAGTACCTTGAAGTGTTGTTTTGTTTTCTTTCGCTAACGAAGCTTACGAGTTTTTTGTTAAGTTTTGTGTTGTGAAGTTTTCAAGTTTTGGGTAAAGATTCGATGGACTATGGAATAAGGAGTGGCAAGAGCCTAAGCTTGGGGATGCCCAAGGCACCCCAAGGTAATATTCAAGGATAACCAAAAGCCTAAGCTTGGGGATGCCCCGGAAGGCATCCCCTCTTTCATCTTCGTTCATCGGTAACTTTACTTGGAGCTATATTTTTATTTACCATATGATATGTGTTTTGCTTGGAGCATCATTTTATTTAGTTTTGCTTGCTGCTTGAATAAAATACCAAGATCTTAAATTCTTAAATGTTAGAGAGTCTTCACATAGTTGCATAATTATTCAACTACTCATTGATCTTCACTTATATCTTTTAGAGTAGTTTGTCCTTTGCTCTAGTGCTTCACTTATATCTTGTTAGAGCACAGTGGTGGTTTTATTTTATAGAAATTAATGAACTCTCATGCTTCACTTATATCATTTTGAGAGACTTTAGAACAGCATGGTAGTTTTCTTTGGTTATGAATTTAGTCCTAATATGATGGGCATCCAAGAGGGATATAATAAAAACTTTCATATAAAGTGCATTGAATACTATGAGAAGTTTGATACTTGATGATTGTTTTGAGATATGGAGATGGTAATATTAGAGTCATGCTAGTGAATAGTTGTGAATTTGAGAAATACTTGTGTTAAAGTTTGTGATTCCCGTAGCATGCACGTATGGTGAACCGTTATGTGATGAAGTCGGGGCATGATTTATTTATTGATTGTCTTCCTTATGAGTGGCGGTCGGGGACGAGCGATGGTCTTTTCCTACCAATCTATCCCCCTAGGAGCATGCACGTAATACTTTGTTTCGATAACTAATATATTTTTGCAATAAGTATGTGAGTTCTTTATGACTAATGTTGAGTCCATGGATTATACGCACTCTCACCCTTCCACCATTGCTAGCCTCTCTAGTACCGCGCAACTTTCGTCGGTACCATAAACCCACCATATATCTTCCTCAAAACAGCCACCATACCTACCTATTATGGCATTTCCATAGCCATTCCGAGATATATTGCCATGCAACTCTCCACCGTTCCGTTTGTTATGACATGCTCCATCATTGTCATATTGCTATGCATGATCATGTATTTGACATCGTATTTGTGTCAAAGCCACCATTCATAATTCTTTCATACATGTCACTCATGAGTCATTGCACATCCCGGTACATCGCCGGAGGCATTCATATAGAGTCATATGTTGTTCTAAGAATCGAGTTGTAATTCTTGAGTTGTGACTAAATAAAAGTGTGATGATCATCATTATTAGAGCATTGTCCCAGTGAGGAAAGGATGATGCAGACTATGATTCCCCCACAAGTCGGGATGAGACTCCGGACAAAAAATAAAAAGAAAAAGAAAAAAAAAGAGGCCATAAAAAAAGAGAAAAGGCCCAAATAAAAAAATAAAAATAAAAAATGAGAGAAAAAGAGAGAAGGGACAATGCTACTATCCTTTTTCCACACTTGTGCTTCAAAGTAGCACCATGATCTTCATGATAGAGAGTCTCCTATGTTGTCACTTTCATATACTAGTGGGAAATTTTCATTATAGAACTTGACTTGTATATTCCAACAATGGGTGAGGGAGTCCTGGATTAGGGGGTGTCCGGATAACCGGACTTTACCTTCAGTCGGACTCCTGGACTGTGAAGATACAAGATTGAAGACTTCGTCCCGTGTCTGGAAGGGACTTTCCTTGGCGTGGAAGGCAAGCTTGGGGATACAGATATGCAGATCTCCTACCATTGTAACCGAGTTTGTGTAACCCTAACCCTCTCCGGTGTCTATATAAACCGGAGGGTTTTAGTCCGTAGGACAATATACACAACAATGATTGAGGGAGTCCTGGATTAGGGGGTGTTCGGGTAGCCGGACTATACCTTCAGCCGGGCTCCAGGACTATGAAGATACAAGATTGAAGACTTCCTCCCGTGTCCGGATGGGACTTTCCTTGGCGTGGAAGGCAAGCTCGGCGATGCGGATATTCAAGATCTCCTACCCTTGTAACCGACTCTATGTAACCCTAACCCTATCCGGTGTCTATATAAACCGGAGGGTTGTAGTCCGTAGGCAATCAACTCCATATACAACAATCATACCATAGGCTAGCTTCTAGGGTTTAGCCTCCTTGATCTCGTGGTAGATCTACTCTTGTACTACCCATATCATCAATATTAATCAAGCAGGACGTAGGGTTTTACCTCTATCAAGAGGGCCCGAACCTGGGTAAAACATCGTGTTCCCTGCCTCCTATTACCATCCGGCCTAGACGCACAGTTCGGGACCCCCTACCCGAGATCCGCCGGTTTTGACACCGACATTGGTGCTTTCATTGAGAGTTCCTCTGTGCCATCACAATCAGGAAGGATGCCTCCTCCCATCTTTAAAGACGGCGCCGTTGCTAAGGGAGCCTTGGCTATCGGCCAAACCCTCCGGCTAGGTGGTTTCCTCATGACCGCCTGTTCGGCTGTTGCGCCAACGGTGACCTCTCGGGTCATCAAAAGCAACCTACACGTCAGCTCGGAGCTCGTCGAGTAGCTAGATCCAATGGAGCTTTCTTCCGTAAACGAGCTCTTGGATCGCATCGCCGCCCTGGGGGTCGCTACGGATTACGACCAGGTTGGGCTTAAACCCGATCTAAGAGAAATTAACTCTCCCAAAGTCACCCACCACGTTGCCATGGTAGAGACGCAGTGCGGCGACCCTTCATCTATTTTAAGGACTAGCTACATCCGAATTCCCGACCCCTCCAAGCCGGATACCCGCGGAGGGGGAGAGGTAACTCAAGACCTGAGCTTAGGATCAGGCAACGGGCCAGATTCACTGGACAACATCCAAGAATCCGAACGTCAGAGTTCGGAAACTCTTCGGCCTCCGAATCTTGGATTGGGTGAGGTTTCAGATTCAATGACACCCGCCCACCCGATCATAAGCGATCTCTCCCAAATCAGGCAGAGGCCCGAGGAAACAGTACATCATTATTGGGCCAGATTCCTCCTGGTTATGAACAGGATAAAGGATTGTCGCGAGGAGGACGCAATCTCAATTTTCTGCAGTAATTGCACGGACAAGGGAATCCTTAACGCCGTAAGTCGTCGTGATATCACACGCTTCGCTGACTTGGCGTCCATAGTACAAAAATACTGTGCGATGGAAAGCGCCTGGAAACCGAAATAAGTTTTTGGGATAATCCGGCCTCGAATAGTAATCCCGTCCGAACTAAGAGGGTGCATCATTACAGGACACCCGGGATGAACACCAAAAAGCCAAAACCCTCTACAGGGCATGGAACCGTACTGGAAAGATGGCTTGATGGACCCTGTAGAATTCACAGTACAGAGGACGCCACACCAACTCACAGCCTTAGAGCATGTTGGATACTCCGGCAGGTGGCCAAAATCGGCGAGGACCTCTTAATTCCGGAGGCCGCAGAAAGCCAGCCCAAGGACACTAGTACCGTTCTCACAGTCTTCGAGACTTTCGCATCAAACAATGTGCGAAAAAGAACACTCCGCAGCCTCGCCGAAGTCTATCAAGTTGCAACAATAAATCCATGGAGCGACACTGCCATTACCTTCAACGCAAGTGATGAACCTAGATTCCGAACAGCCCGAGCACCAGCCGCATTGGTCCTCAGTCCCATAGTGGACGGCTTTCGCCTCACCAAGGTGCTCATGGATGGAGGTAGCGGACCGAACCTCATTTATGAGGAAACCCTTCAAAAAATGGAAATAGACTGGAACCGCGTCGAGCGAAGTAGCACAACCTTTAGAGGAATAATCCCCAGTCGGGAAGCGCGCTGCACAGGAAAAATCACACTATATGTGGTGTTCGGCACGCCGGATAATTACAGGTCCGAAGAAGTCACGTTTCAGGTGGCCCCGTTTAAGAGCGGATATCACGCTTTACTAGGGCGGGAAGCATTCACAATCTTCCAAGCAATACCCCATTATGGGTACATGAAGCTTAAGATGCCCGGGCCGAATGGAATTATCACTCTAGCTAGTGATCCGGACATAGCACTCCGCGCCAAAAACAAGACGGCCGCATTAGCCCTTGAGGCGCTATCCGAAGCCTTAGCGGCCGAGGAACTGACTGCGCTGCGCTCCACGGTTAACAGGGATGACGTGATACTCGATAAGAGATCCAAATCCACATCCTCCATGCCAGCTGACGAAATAGTCAAATTCCAGGTCCATCCAACGGACCCCAATAAAACAGCTTCCATCGGGGCACGACTGAACCCTGATGCAGACGCCGCACTACGAGAGTTCCTACGAGAGAACTGGGACATCTTCGCCTAGCACCCTTCAGACATGCCAGGGATCCCACGTAGGCTGGCCGAACACAGCTTAAATATCCTAAAAGGATTTAAACCTGTCAAACAAGCCCTTCGGCGTTTTTCCAAACCCAAGAGACAGGCTATGGGAGAGGAACTAGCCAAGCTATTAGAGGCCGGATTCATCAGAGACATAAAATATCCGAACTGGCTAGCAAACCTGGTGATGGTACCAAAGAAGGACAAATCCTGGCGCCTGTGTGTCGATTTTAAAGACCTTAACAAGGCTTGCCCAAAGGATCCCTTCCCCCTCCCCCGTATCAATCAAATTATCGATGCCACCGCAGGACACGATTTGTTGTGTTCCCTCAACGCATACTCCGGTTACCATCAAATCAAGATTGCAGAATCAGACCAAGCTGCAACAGTATTCATCACACCATACGGCCCATTCTGTTTCAACACAATGCCCTTCGGGCTGAAAAACGCCGGCGCAACATATCAGCGCATGATCCAGACATGTCTGGCAAACCAGATCGGCAAAACAGTGGAGGCGTATGTGGATGATGTGGTCTTCAAATCAAGACATGTCGAATCTCTAGTAGACGACTTGAGGCTGGTATTCGATAACCTCCGAAAATATGACATCAAGCTCAACCCGGAAAAATGCGTCTTCGGCGTTCCAGCCGGAAAGCTCTTGGGCTTCATTGTATCTAGTAGAGGAATTGAAGCAAATCCAGCCAAGATCCGAGCTTTGTCACAATTGGATATCCCAAAGGACCTCAAACAAATACAAAAATTACCTGGATGCGTGGCGGCTTTAAGCCGCTTCATCTCCCGCTTGGGAGAAAAGGCACTACCTCTCTATCGCCTCCTTCGGCGCACCGAACACTTCGAGTGGACGGATGCTGCCACGGCTGGACTTGATGAAATAAAAGCCATATTGGCAACAAGCCCAGTCCTGGCCGCGCCAAACACCGGCGAACCAATGTTATTGTACATTGCAGCAACACATCAAGTTGTCAGAGCAGTGCTCGTTGTCGAGCGGGAAACGGATGGACACAAATTCCCCCTTCAAAGGCCGGTCTACTACGTATCCACTGTCCTCACTCCATGCAAATCACGGTACTCGCATTATCAAAAGATTGCATACGCGGTATTCATGGCATCTCGGAAGCTACGACACTACATTCAAGAGTGTTCCATAACAGTAGCCTCGGAAGTACCACTCAACGATATTATCAACAACCGCGATGCAACGGGCCGGATTGCAAAATGGGCCATCGAGCTTCTCCCGTTCGATATAACCTATAAGCCACGGCGAGCTATTAAATCGCAAGTTTTGGCCGACTTCGTCGCAGAATGGACGGAGGCCGAGCTCCCTAAAGAGTACGGCACATATTCAAACTGGATTATGCATTTCGACGGCTCCAAAATGTTGGCCGGACTGGGGGCTGGCGTCGTCCTGACGTCCCCCATAGGAGACACAGTCCAATATGTGCTCCA